>NW_026866193.1:0-99543 GCF_026571515.1 Ruditapes philippinarum | reverse complement strand
TGCTTAGTGCGTACACTGGTTATGCTATCTTGATAATGTTTATGTCGTGTATGTGTGCAACGTTAACTTTACTGTTTTATGAGCCGCGTCACGACAAAACCAACACAATGGGATTGCGACCAGGATGGATCCAGACCAGCCTGCGCATCCGCGCAGTCTGATCAGGATCCATGCAGTTCGCTTTCAAACTCTATTACAAGTAGAGAAACTGATAGCGAACAGCATGGATCCTGATCAGACTGCGTGGATGCGCAGGGTGGTCTGGATCCATGCTTGTCGCAAACCCATTATGTTGGTTTTGTCATGGCACGGCTCATATGCTATATATTTGTCAGTTAGTAAGTAATATATATTTGAGTTAGTAAGCTTTATATTTTTGTTAAATTTGTAAATATACTGTTTATTGGATGACGCATAAGTACGCTATGAAACAAATAAAATATTCGAACTTTCTCAGCAAAATATCTGCTTATTTGTATTACAAGATTTACTTTAAATTGCATGTGATTTGAAAAGTATGTCAATGTTATGTTTTTGTCTTATATGTTACGTTGCATTACGTTACATTCCGTTATATTATATTTTGTTTGTTATGAACGCACAATTATTATATATGAGCCGCGTCATGACAAAACCAACATAATGGGTTTGCGACCAGCATGGATCCAGACCAGCCTGCGCATCCGCGCAGTCTGATCAGGATCCATGCTGTTCGCTATCAGTTTCTTTACTTGTTATATGGTTGTAAGCGAACAGCATGGACCCTGATCAGACTGTGATTGACCAACATTAAAAGTATAAAACGCTTACTTGGAACCCCATACAGTCCATTTCGTACCGAGGTGTCATTGAAACAGAGTTAACAGTTCTCTGTACGAAGCAAAACTGAAATGTATGAATTAATCTTTAATTACAATATCAGTGTAGCAATACCACGTGACCTAAACGTCATTATCGGCAACATTTCAACGACAAATATTCCTCGATTCGAAAAGGAAAATAGCCGTAACATATGTCAATTTTCCTTCTTTTAGTTTAAGAAAGTTATGGCAAAAAGTTCAAAGAATGAAAACATATTTTGTAACAATAACGCTTTATCCGTACATGTATTCGCTAATATGCCATTAAAACATTAACAGACTAATGTATTCATATATAATCATCAATGTACATATTTCGTATTATCAGTTTTTTTAAATTAAAAAAAGTTATTATATGATATAAAAATATGCATTTGGCTGCAATTTCATTAGTCCAAACAGTAGTCGCCTCGGTCAATATGTCATCTGCCGGTGAATATCACATCATATTCAATGGCTAACTAGTCAATAACTGTTATTTCTAATATTTACTGTGACATTATAATGATGATTACAATCTTTTATTTTATTAAATCACAGTCATTAAAGCGTTACACAGAAACAAAGCTTGAGTTGCAAAATAAAAATGAAAGTGACTAACCTGATCTTGTCCACATGTCGTAAGTTTGTCACAATATTTTGTTTCAAGAACATCTCTACATATCATGCATTGTAAATTGTCTGATGGTTCTAATACAAATACAAATAGAATGGTTCTAGTACAAATACAAATAGAATGGTTCTAGCACAAATAAAAATAGAACGGTTCTAGTAAAAAAAAATAGAATGGTTCTAGTACAAATACAAATAGAATGGTTCTAGTACAAGTACAAATAGAATGGTTCTAGCACAAATACAAATAGAATGGTCCTTAAATATATACAAATAGAATGGTTCTAGTACAAATACAAATAGAATGGTTCTAGTAAAAAAAAATAGAATGGTTCTATTACAAATACAAATAGAATGGTTCAAGTACAAATACAAATAGAATGGTTCTAGCACAAATACAAATAGAATGGTTCTAGTACAAATACAAATAGAATGGTTCTTGTACAAATACAAATAGAATGGTTCTAGTACAAATACATATAGAATGGTTCTAGTACAAATACAAATAGAACGGTTCTAGTACAAATACAAATAGAATGGTTCTAGAACAAATACAAATAGAATGGTTCTAGTACAAATACAAATAGAATGGTTCTAGCACAAATACAAATAAAATGGTTCTTAAATAAATACAAATAGAATGGTTCTAGCACAAATAAAAATAGAATGGTTCTAGTACAAATACAAATAGAACGGTTCTAGAACAAATACAAATAGAACGGTTCTAGCACAAATACAAATAGAATGGTCCTTAAATAAATACAAATAGGTTCTAGTACAAATACAAATAGAACGGTTCTAGCACAAATACAAATAGAATGGTAGTTAAATAAATACAAATAGAATGGTCCTAGCACAAATACAAATAGAATGGTTCTAGTACAAATACAAATAGAATGGTACTTAAATAAATACAAAGAGAATGGTTCTAGTACAAATACAAATAGAACGGTTCTAGAACAAATACAAATAGAACAGTTCTAGCACAAAAACAAATAGAATGGTCCTTAAATAAATACAAATAGAATGGTTTCAGCACAAATACAAATAGACCGATTCTAAGACTAAAACAAATAGAACGGTTCCTAAACAAATATAAACAGAATGGTTCTAGCACAAATACAAATAGAATGGTTCTAGCACAAATACAAATAGAATGGTTCTAGAACAAATGCAAATAGAATATAGTTCTAGCATAAAAACAAATAGAGTGGTTCTAGCACAAATACAAACAGACTGGGTCTTAAATAAATATAAATAGAATGGTTTAAAAATAAAAACAAATGAAATAAACAGTTTAATTATGTCACAAGGTTAGCTTTTAAAAAAGCTAGTAGCGACTCGCTTCGTTTTTTTTTCCAGGGGTGCGTTTAAATGTAAAAATGACAGTTCTGTTAGCTGAAGAGAATATGAGTATATGTAGATAAGGTTAAATTAAGCCAAGTTATCTTTTTAGAATGTTTACGGTAATATATTCCCTTTAAGGCCAAACCAAATCTTTTGTGGTGTTATGTGTTCATGTTTGTCTTTGTTCCTTTTGTTATGGGTGATTGAACTGGTTTTTGCAAGTTTAGTGATGGATGATTGGTTTTGGTATGCAAGTTATTTTTAGAGGATTTGGTTCTGGGATAACTAATATTTCTTGGTAACTGACCACTCCTTTCATTGCAGTCAAAGTGGAAACACATTCTTTGCATTTTCATTAATGTTATTTCATTTATTTCTTTATAGAAATATTTGTATTCTCTATATTTATTTGAAATTAGATCTCATCTTTTTAAAGCCTGGTATGTATATATTTATTTTAACTGTAATTGTGAAATGTTTATAATGTATATATTGTAATTATTGTAATTGTGAAATATGCAATTCATGAATTTTCTATTGTATAATATTTCTCTTTGCTATTTGTATTATAATCATTTTATTTTGTTATAGGTTTCTTCTACACCTGAATAAATATATAAACATCATCAAAGTGTTTATTGTTGAAGAAACCCCCCACTACATATATATGAAGATGCATGTAAACAGATAGAATGAAGTCCCTATGTCTATGCACATTTACTATATGGCCTTTTGACCTTGACCAAATAAATTTTAGATAGGTAGAATTCATAAAGATGTCTCTTTATACGAAGTTAAGTTGTAATATGATATTTAGTATTGGAATGAGTGACAGACACAAGTCCTAAAGTAAACACAAGTTGTCAATTAATTCAGCCAGAAAAGCCGGGATCCTATTAAAAATATAGGGATCCCGGGAATTAACCAGTCTTAGATGCTTTTCAGATAAGCCAGGATCCTATTAAAACATATAGGGATCCCGGGAATTGACCAGTTCAAGAATATAGTTTTCAGAAAAGCCGGGATCGTATTAAAGTATAAAGAGATCCAAGGAATTGGCCAGTTCAAGAATATAGTTTTCAGAAAAGCTGGGATCGCATTAAAACATAAAGGGATCCCGGGATTTGACCAATTCAAGAATGTAGTCTTTGATTTTTCCAATTAATTAGGCATATAATTATAAGTATTGTGATTTTTAAGTTTGTTGATAAATAGCTCTAAATATATTTATATCCAAAGTTTAATTAATTTAACGTTCATTACAAACAATAAAAAAACTTAACGTTTAATGGCCTTTCATTACGACAATAATCAACACAAATATAGTTTATAAGTTTTTCCTCTATATCTTATACGATCCCGGATCCCGGCCAGTCCGGGCGTCCCGGCCAGTAAATATATACACTAAATACCGGAAAGGATAAAATGACCGGAAAAAAGGAAAAAGAAAAAATGCACAGAACCAGGTCTACACTTATGTTAATTAACCAAACGAAAACTTACTACAGAGGAACAGGTGAAATCGCTAAATCAAAAGTCAGTGTTAATAAGATTTATTGAAAAGAATTCATGAAAACAAACATTTTTAATCATCATAATATCTTTGCGCTCAAAACAATACTTGCTGCTTTTTAAGTATGGCGTGAAAATTGAAGGTTTTTTGACGCTATGTAAGATTAAATTTGATTGGCTAAATAATTTTGGATCCTAGCCCTGATAGATAAATTTTTATAGAAAGCTGGAAGCCAAGCTTCGATTAAATTTTTGGATGTATTCGGAGTTTTAGGTTGTTTCTCAGTAAAATCCTATCGTAATACCGGCTCGCCGTGGCGAGCCGGCATAATAGCGTGCGCCATATCTTTGATATTGACATGCATTTAAACACCCTTAATTTTTTTCTATTTGTAACAAGAACAACTAAAATCCTTATCTTATTTCCGACAGTTAAATGCACAAAAAATACTCTCCATTATTTTTTTGAATACGTTTTCAATAAATGACGATGGACAATTTACATTATTTTACATACATAATAAAAAAAAAGCATTTACTTGAACCACATAAGTTCTTATTACATCCGTTTAAATTGTTTACAGCATTGCATACATGATGGATCACTACGCTTTTGGTCGGAACTACTTTCTGCGTCAAAGGATGTCAAATCGTATTCACTTCCGGTTTCTCTTTTTCCAGGCGGATTTTGACCGCATGCCTATATTAAGTTAAAGGTAAGATAATTCTTAAAATATATGCTACATTACACGATATTTTATGTTATTAATATATGTGTTAATCCTAGTTAAACATTTATTTTCTGAAAGCGGTTTTAAAGACACGCTAAAAGGATGCCCAAAACATTATATTCAACTCAAAATTTCATTAACAGCATTTAAATACGTTTAACAATGTTCTGTCAGAAAGAGTTCTTTATATACTTGATTGTATTGCAACAACAAAATGACAATTAATCATGTTATTTCCTCAGCCGTATTAATAAAAGTCACAGAATTATTTTTAAATGGAAAGGAATCTATGACGTCATACAATTAAAATCTGTATCAAAGATATTATCACGCAAGTTCACATTTTTGCAAGATTTTCCGAGACCACGTTTGACACAAGAATTTTTCCGATACATGTATATGATAATCATGTACGCAGACCTGCTATCTATAATTCATTGTGCTAACCAAATAAGTTGCAAAATTGAGTAAAAAAAAAAGAATAATATATATCAAGAAGATGTACATGTAAATTACTTTCTGTAATAGATAAAGATGTAAACAAATTAGGTTATGTTAAAGAAGATGGCGGATATTTAACAACGCCATGGGCCAATGAATCTCGCGCAACGGATTCAGTGTTAGATTTGAAAAAAATCTATTTTTAGCGCTTCCTAACCCTCTATAATAAAAGTCTCAAAATGACTATAGTAATATTTATTATTTATAGATATTTAACATAGCTATGGGCCGATGACAAAGCATTGTGGGTCAGAATGTGAAATGTTCTATTTTTAGAGCTTTTTAAAAGTCTCTGTAAAACTCACGACAGCGTCGATACAGCCTAAATTATATACAGGTTTACCAGTACTGCCAAGAAATCGGTTTGAATAACAAGTCTGAAATATAAAAAAATAATAATAAAACAAAATTGAAAGTTAGTTGATCGTAAGGCAGCAAAAATATACACGATAATAAGTGATGAAACTTTATGTCAATAAGATATAATATAGATTATGATATAAGGAAAAGGGAAGGAACGTTGCAATAATTACATACTTAACGCCGACCAGAAGCAACAATCATTGCATTTTTGATTATTTTAATCCTTCAAAGTACATGTATCTTTATTTTTTTATTATTTTGTTTGGGGTGTAATATTGACTTACTTTGGCTAAAATATACATGATGACTTATTAGCGATCAAACCATTATTTTCGGTGTCCAAGAACTTCCGTCTCTATTTACATACGATATATAGCCATTTCATTTAGTTTGAATATATTTTATTGCATCAAATACTATCAATTTTTAAAATGATAAGCATATAATTAAAAGCAAATGGGTTGGGCAATAAGTTCTAGCAACTTTATATTAAGCCTGTCACAGTCTTTTTATCTCACAGAAACAGAAAATAAAAATCTTTGCACTTTGTACGAAAAGGCTTTGCAATATAAACGTCTTGGAGCATGTTGAAAATGAATGAATATATTTCTATGCGATATCACCTACCTGATTTGACAAACACTTTTTCAACGTAAGACAATCTTCCACGTTATTCACTTCCGTACAACTAAGACACAGTAGGGTCGATATTGCAGAAACATTTAACAACAGTAGTAGAACACGCGCTACTAACACTGCAAATAAAGAAAAACAAAAACAAAGGACAACATTAGTACCACTTACGCGCCTACAAACACGTTTGTAAATAAAATATAAAACAAGAAAACAACGGTACTTTTCATGCAATTACTTTTTTGAAGGCTATCTAAGAGAAATATAAAATTCGTCTACACAGTAAAACCATTTACATGTAACAACAAAAGTAGTGCAAACGCTTCTTACACTGTAATTAAACAAAAAACATTTGACAAGAAAAGTAGTGCCAGCATTCTTACACAGTGATAAAACAAAAACATTTAACAACAAAAGTAGTGCAAGCACATCTTACATAGTAATAAAATAAAAACATTTAACAACAAAAATATAAAATAATAAGCTACTGCTGTCCTACTGCTACTGCTGAGCCACCCGATTCTGTTTTGTTAGCTGCTACTAGCACATTTTTATTAGACTTATTAGGCTGCTACTAGCACTAACAAAAGACGCATTTTCATACTACAGTATGTTTCTGTTAGTGCTACTAGCGCTAACAAAAGAAGCGGTAGGCAATAACCAATGAAATTAGAGTCGCGCACCTTGACTCATTGTACATAATCCGCCATTTTTTAAAGCTCAAATGCGTTGGGGACAACAAAGAAAGAAAGTTTCGAGTTTGAGTCAAATGGTAAGTAGCTCACGAAAATTTTAGTTGGCATTACATTGTTCACATTTATTAGTTATGACAATAGCTTTTATTTCATTTTTTATTTGATCAACTATAGGCCCTACTAGACTCTACTGTAGTCTGTATTAATAAAAGCACTGACATGACTTTTTTGCGCATGCGTAGACTCTGGTTGTTTTTTTTAAAACAGCGATTCATTCAAGCATAAAATTATCTTTTATAAGCAATATTTGGCATATTTTCCACGTCATTTTTTTCAAACTGATACCTTTTTTAAAATAACTGTTGTTTTTTACCTCAAAACCCGGAAAATTTCTTTTTTTATTAACATTTTCAATTTGACAAGTTTGACAGCTTGGGCGCTGACAACGGAAGTGTATATAAGCGATACGTTGGAAGATAAAAATTGGTTACATCTACTTAAAAGTCTATTTAATTCGTTTGGAAACACTACAAGCTTCTACAAAAAGAAACATTTCAACATTCTGGACCCGTACAGATTCGAAATTAACGAGAGAATAGTGAAAACATCGATTGACAACCGCGTTGCTAAGAAGTGTAAACAGCTGATTGGAACTTCCGGTTAAGAGTTGTCTTTAAAGATCAAGGTCAAGGTTCAAGTAAGAAAAGTCAGGTTGATTGTTCTCATTCTCAAGAAAAAAGGTATTTATCTGAAAGTTATTGATATTTTTTTCAGATTTTCTGTTTAATAAAAATGTAATTCACCAAAATGAGAAGGAGTGCAAGACTCTCGACCAAAGCGAGGCAAAAGTATGGAAAAAAACCTGTAATTGAAACTGAAACAGAAAGTAGATCTAATTGTACTAGTTCTAAAAATGAACCGTTACTAAAGAATAATCAAATTTCTTGTCCTGCCAGTTTATCTCACGTCAGAGTTGAAAATATAGATTCAGAAAAGAAAGAAAAATCCTTCATTAGTGTATGTGACAATAACTTGAGTAAGGGAATAAAATCAGAAAAAACATCAGCCCAGAAAAGTCCTGTAGGAAAAGAAAATTATTCTTCAAAGTTTACTTGTGCAGGGTGTTTCTTGGAAGACCCACCAGTTGTGAAATATACAGAAGCTACCTGGCTGAAGTGTGATTATTGTCATAAGTGGTGGCATCTAGAGTGTGCATGTTTAGACCCGGAGAGTGCTAAAGTCTTCAGTTTCATAAAGTATCCTTGTGTATTGTGTGTTATAGATAATTCCCCTTGGATTAGAGATACACTTCAACATAGAAATAAAGATCTCTTATTAAAAACCAACTTGGATACAAGCAAGGAAAAGGATACAAGCAAGGAAAACACCCAAAATTTTGTGTCACCTGATACCATCGTTATTCCACAAATTGATTCCAACCTTAAAAAATTGTCAGTTACTGATCTGTCAACTACATGTACAAAAAAAATTAACTTTGACGATTCTTCAAAGTGTACCAGACAGAATTCATCAAGTAAGTGTCTTTCTGACAATATTGATAGTGTTATTGTTATAGATAACATTGATGATTGCCAAAAATTTTGCTCTTCAAAAGACATTGAAAACAGAATACAAGAAAAAGGAATTGAAGGTGTGGAATTCGCATATAGTCTCCCAAGAGGTGGTATTGTTTTACATTGTGAAAATCCAGACAGAAGGAAAAATCTTCAAGATACTTGGCCTAATTCTGTTTTTGGAGAAAGTGAAATTGTCCATCAGCCTGTAAAGAAAAGGGAAAAGAAGGTTGGATATTTGAGGAACATTGACCCCAGATTATCTGAGAATAAAGTGAGACATATTCTATTGGATAGTTCTCTTGAAATTGAATCAATAAAAAGGTGTTTTCATAGGCATAGTGGTAAACCAATGCCACTGGCTAAAATTATCTTCTCCAGTGCAGAATCACTAGATCAAGCCATAAATACAAACTTTGATCTGAAATTTAACAATAGGAAAACCATTGTTGAAAGAGAAAGAGACACTAGAATAATAAGGTGCTTCAAGTGTATGAAATTTGGCCATATAGCTAAATATTGTAACTCTAATACTAAGTGTGAAAACTGTGGCGAGGACAATCATACAATTAATCAGTGCAAAAACCAATCTTGTTGTGCCAACTGTAAAGGAACTCATAGAGCTTCATCACCAGACTGTCCCGTATACCAAGACAGACGGCGCAAACTTACCCTACAAACAATTGTTTAATTTTGTTATTTAGTGAAATTTTAGCAAATATGAAAATTATTACACTTAATTGTCAGTCCTATAATACAGCAAAAACAGACATTTATAGACTTATCCAAAATTATGATTTAGATATTCTTTGCCTAACAGAAACTTGGGAGACCACAAAAGATGAAATTAAATGTTTAAACTGGAAATCATTTTCAAAACCTAGATCTAATGACAGTCATGGAGGTGTTGCAGTTTTAGCTAAACCATCAGAAAATATATATATGCAGAGAAAAGAAAATCTTGAAGTAAAAAACTTAGAAGCAATGTGCACCACTTTAAAACTGAGGAAAAAGGAGGAAATTCTATTAATTACAGCTTACATTCCACCAGGTAATCAAGAACAAATAATGCTACTTGTATCTCTAATAAAAAAGTGTAATAGTATGTTTAAAAACATCATTTTAACAGGAGATTTTAATGCAAAAAGTAAACTGTGGGGAAATTTGTTGAATAATAATGCAGGGGAACAACTGGAGGATTGTCTATGGTCAGAGAACTTAATTTGTGTTAATGATATGGAGCCTACAAGAAGAAACAGTAACAGTGTTATTGATCTGTTTATTGTAAAGCCACATTTAAACAAAGATATTAGACTGTGTCAAACCTTAAATCAAGAAAATGTTAGATCAGACCATATAGCAGTTTTTTTGGACATAGATGACTACTGTAATCAGAGACCTGTGGAAAAAGAAATCTTTTGTATCAAAGAAATGGACATCCTCAAATGGCAGGCAAGCACTAAAGCGAGTTTTTCCTCATGGAAATCTGAAAATTTTCAAAATTTAAACACTGAAGATATATACTCATGTTTTTTAGAAATTTTTCATAATTGTATGGCTGAAGCTGTACCCAAAAAAATTGTGAATATAGCAACAGGAGAGTGCACCAACCCTGGATCAACGAAGAAGTCAAAATTATAAAAACAGAGCTAAATAAATTAAAAAAAAGTTTTCAAGCAAAGACAAACTCCCAGAAATTTAATAAAATTGAAAGAATGTGAGCAAAAATATGAAGAGGAAATTGAAAAAGCTAAAGATGAATGGGCTGATATGCTGTGTGAAAACATAAATATGTGTAATACTCCAAAAAGAGAAATGGAAGTACTTTAAGAGTTTAACATCCTATCAAGTAGAAGATGTAGATACTATACTCCCCCTTGTTAACAGTAATGGTGATGTGATTTTTGAAAGAAAAGAAAAGGCAAAACTGCTAGAAGAGACCTTTTTCAGTGATAAACATCTACAAAATGTCACTTTGATGAAGATTTCAAGAAACATATTGAAGAGAATTGTTTAACATCAGACAAAGTAAACATCATGATACAGAAGAAGATGAAAGTCAAAGTTTCCTTAATAGATCTATTACAATTCAGAGGTAGAGGCAGCTATCCAGCATTTAAAGAAAAATAAAGCACCTGGACCAGATAAAATATACACAGAGCTTACTTTTATACTCAAATAACCACCTTCTTGAAGCCATCACATATATTTTTCAACACTCCTGGGATACCAGTATTCTTCCACAGGCCTGGAAAACGAGCAACAGTGAAATTCTTAAAGAAACATGGAAAAGAGTCCTATTATAAGTCAGGATTCCTACAGACCTATAAGCTTGACAAGTGTCCTTGGTAAATGTATGGAGAAAATAGTATATGCCAGATTATATGCATACTCAGAACACAAGAACATCATAGACGAAGAACAAGAAGGTTTTAGGAAATATCACAGCACTACACAAGCTCTGTTAAGACTGGTGCAGAGTATCTTTGATGGATTTTAATGAAAAAAGCACACACTAGCAGTATTTCCTAGATTTGGAGAAGGCCTTTGACAGTGTATGGAGGGATGGTATGCTTGTTAAGCTACAAAGATTGGGAATAAGTGGGAAAATGTGGCAATGGTTGTCAAACTTCTTAACTGGAAGATCAGCAAGATGTGTAGTAGCATGTGAAATGGGAGATACCTTCCAAACTTCTGTTGGATTACCACAAGGCTCAGTGCTCTCCCCTCTTTTGTTCAACCTCTACCTAACTGATATATTCCAAACATAAAAAGCAATAGTATAAAATTTGCAGATGATGGGACTATTTGGATGTCTGGAAATGATATACATGATTTAGAAAAAATAATCAATACAGACCTAGTAACAATTAACACATGGACAGAGAAATGGAGAATGAAATTAAATTTTGGATAAAACTGAATATACCATCTTTAATAGGAAAAAAAGAAAACTTAGGTCAAATAGAGATCTGCTTAAACAAGAAAGCATTGCAACAGAAGATAAATAAAAATTTTTAGGTGTTTATTTTAGATTCTGAATTGTCATTCAAAGAACATATAGAATACACTGAAAGAAGAGGCACTAAAGCATTGGCTTCCTTGATGTCAGTAGCCAAAACAGAGAAGATCAGTGTTAAAATATGATAAATCTTTATACAAGCTTGGTTCTACCTCAATTGGAGTATGCAGTCCCTATTTGGCAGATTGCCAACTGTCAGCCCCTGGACAAGATACAAAGGAAAGGTTTAGCTTACTGCCTTGGATTGCACAACACAGCCAGTAAAGATGCAGTTGAAGTATTGGCTGGAGTTCTTCCACTTGATTTGAGGCGAGAAGAACTGAGTGTTCGAGAATGCGGGAAAATAATGGCAAAAGGATATTAGGCAAAAAACATAGCAAAAAGTTTAAAAAGCTGTCAAGATAGATACGGAAAAGTCAGAGAAAAATTCCAATCTCCATTCTTTTGCATGCTCACACAGATAGAGGACATGAAATCATTAACCACCATTTCACTGAACAGTATTGAACCAGAGTTTTCATACCTTGAATACCTGCAACCATCTAGAACCAGACCAGATTACTGGAACAAATCTAGGATCTTCCAAATCAAGAACTCTAAAACAAGAAGAAGATGCAAGACAACACATCTCATCACTTCTATTGATGTAGATACCAAAACAGCTGTAGCATTTACTGATGGTTCCTGTAGAGGAAATCCAGGTCCATGTGGTGCTGGAGCCTGCATTCTTCTTCCAAACACAGAAGTTATAGAACTGAAACAACCAGTATCAAAATTATCATCAATTCTAGTAGGAGAACTGGTTGCCATTAAAATAACACTTCAAGCCCTACTTACTGAGATTGGAAGATTTGAAATAAAAAGATAAAAATTACTTAGTGATAGTCAGTCAGCTGTTGGAATTATTGATCTTGGATGGGAAAATAAGACACACAAAATTCCTGTCAACAGAGATACTCCAGTTGAGGAAAGAGCTTGAATTAGCTGATGTTACTGTTTAATTTTGATTGGACTCCTGGTCATGCTGGCATAAAAGGGAATGACATTGCTGACAGACTTGCAAAAGAAGCAGCAAAAGAAGCTGAGGAAATGGCAACAGAAGATTTACTCATTGTAACAAGTCAAAGTGACATTCGCCATTCAGCGAGAGAATCAGTCCGCATTAAATGGCAGAGAAGGTGGGAAATTGTTGAAACTGGCAGGCATCTCTATGGACTCAAGCCTCAAGTCACACCCAAAAAAATTAATTTCCATGGCTTGAGCAACCAAAGACAGTTATTGCAACTACAAAGTGGATATTGTCTCAATGATTATTTGAACAAGATTGGGCTAAAAACACAAGTCTATGTAATTGTGGACAAGTTGGAGACAGTTACACATTTTATAGAGGACTGTACCCTGCACGAGACATCAAGAGAAAACCTGAAGAAAGAAATATTCCTAAAAGACTGGAATTAGTGTATTTACAACAGAACTGTTGCTGTCAGACATACAAGAAGACCAATTCAAAGACCACAGAGCAAGAGTTGTCAAACATTGCAAATGAATTTGTCAAATCATCCAAAAGATTTTAATTTTTTTTTTTTTTTTTTTTTTTTTTTTTTTTTTTTTTCCCTCAGTATAGATTCTATTTCATAATAATAAATTATTGTAACCCTACTTGAGAGTTTTTACCGTAATCGAAATACCAGAGTTTAGCTGTAAATACCGGAGTGACAACACGGCCATTATCAAGGCTTTGAACGAAACGAAACATGACTGATTTAGTTAGTCTGGTTCCCAGCTTCTATTGTAAACAAATAGAAGTCTGGCATTGACGAAACAATGGTCGACGCGATGATAGCTGTAAGTTAACCAAATATTTTTAAAAAGTGGTTCATCGGGATATTGTTGAATTTTTAATCGATATGTATATATAAAATTCTTAAAAATAACGTTTATTTTCGTGGAGCATTTTCACATGTTATTTTTTTTAAACTTCAATAAGTTGAGTACTTTTCGGACAAATACGAAGATTGTGATATTTCGGATATGAAATCATAAGTTTTCTTGTAAAATGATTTTGTTTTGTATTGTGATCAATACGAATGTGTGTTGGCAATATCCCGGCAAACGTCCCACCACCAACATTAAGTCTGATAAGGTTTGTGTCAAACTTACAGAAAATACGGAATAAATGCTTATTCAGTTTTGATACATTGATAATATTGTAATGTTAACATTCATTCTGTAGAACAGTTTTACAAAAATTAGAATCCTCTGGTTTAGATGGTGGTGGGACGTTGCCAGGACTATGCCAATTATTAACTTGATTTGTTTGAGCCATTCCTACCCACCTCACTAGCGGATCCAGGGTGGGGGGGGGCACACCCGGCGCACGCCCCCCCCCCCCCCCCTATGGCCGCAGACTTATGATTTTTTGGTAATAGGACATTTCGGACCATGGACATTTCGGACCAGACACTTCGGACCAGATTTTGGGACACTTCGGACCATATTTCGGGACATTTCGGACCAGATTTTTGGACATTTCGGACCATGTGTTGGACATTTCGGACCATGATGGGGACACTTCGGACCATTGTTTTGGACATTTGGGATCATGTATTATATACTTCGGACCATTGTTTTGGACATTTCAGCCCAGATAAAATATTATTTTATGAAATTAGCCATCAATTAATCAATAAACTAAAGAGTAGCTTTAGTATATATTAGACACCATGGAAACGATTCTACAACTATCCCGATTTAGATTTTATTTATTTTGCAATATAAATGAAGAAAATTAAGGAAAAAAACAACAACAAAAACAATACAAGCAATGTTTTGATGACACACGTTTGCAAACAATTTATTATAAAGTATATACAAAAAGACATGACAAAATATAACTTTTTTCAGTTTGTAAGCTATATAAGTTATGAAAATCACGGATTTATATTACATAATGAAATAAATTTTAACACTATGTTATATTGCAGCCTGGACATCAATTTTTTGACAAATAATTGATCCATTTGTTTGTTGTTTATTGTTGATTTAAACTGTACTTTAATCGCATTTCAATCAAACCAATCAATTTAAATATTTGTTGTCAAATTAGGTAAAAATTACAATACATACTTCATTAATTGAGTGAAAGGTGACACAAACTAGTTCTATTCAGCAATTTAAACGTGTGAAAAACTGCACTGACAAGGATGTCGTTGTTCTCTATTACCTGCCAGAACACAATTTAACTTGGTAAAAATTTACTCTAAATGTACATAAATCAATTTCAAAACACCCTGAAATAACAAATAATCATATATTAAAAAGGAATAAATGGTCTGTTGAAAAAAAAGTTCTGGTCCGAAGTGTCCCCATCATGGTCCGAAATGACCATATCATGGTCCGAAATGACCATCTCATGGTCCGATATGTCCCAAAATCTGGTCCGAAATGACCAAAAAATCTGGTCCGAAGTGTCTGGTCCGAAACGTCCGTGGTCCGAAATGTCCGTAATTCTATTTTTTATGCCCAAAAACGCTAATTTTTCTCAATTTTTCCTCTCTCGCGCATCATTTTAAGCTTTATTATAATAGAAATGTGGCCCAAACGGCACCAAAACACGCTTAAAATAACTTACTGCAATACTGTCAACTTTTAACACTTTCAATGATTTACCTAAGGCCAAATCCTGGATCCGCCACTGCACCTCACACACATTTATGAACATAGAAAATGGATATTAATTTTTAATTCAATAGAAGCTGATTGTTAGTATTTATACATGTATAGAATGTGGTACCCCCACCAATACTAATTAAAAATGAACCTGGCTTTTTTTGATGTTTTTATAATAAAGTGTCATGTCTTTTTCTGTTTTTCAGGATATAAGTAGCCAGTCAATCACAGATGCTTTGCAGAACTACTCTCACAGAGTTCAATTGCAAAATAACAAGAAATTAAACCGCTACAGCTGCAAGCAATACAAACATTATTATTAAAAAGACTGCCATTGTGCACTTCCAACTGGTTATGGAAAATCGTTTATATTATGAAATTCTGCCGTTTTTTGTTCCAAAGTGTCTTGTTATTGTTATTGTGCCTTTAAACGCTATAATTGAACAGCAAACGGTGAAAAACTCAGTGGACAATCATTTTCCATTGTCAATGAATATAGACACTTGATTGACTTATCAAATACCAAATATTTTTTTCTTTCACCCAGAAACTGTTTTAAACTCTCCTGAAATAAACAAACTTTTTCGCTCATCTCAATTTCAAGAGTATGACAAGTTTCATGTAATAGATGAGGGCTTCATTGTGTCATTGAATGGGGCAAAGAATTCAAGGAAGGACTTTAAAAGAAATATACCCATTTGAAGTCTCTTGATAAGTTGCCCAATTTCTTGCATTGTAGCAACAATAACTATGAAGCCGGGCAAAAAAAGAAATAGCTAAATGTTTCAATATGACAAACTTTGAAGTTGTATGTTGCTAGCCCGGGAAAGACAATATTAAAATGATTGTTCAAAGAATCGTCCGAGTCCAAACCGAAGGGGAAATACATCTTTTGACGCCATACGATTATATATTTGTACCAGTTTTTACAACAACTTAAGAAGTGAACTTGATACTTTGGGAATAACAATAATATATTGCAAAGACTTATGAAACTGGATAGGTTATTGGATATGAATTAGCAAAGGAAAGTAACTTGGGTGATGAATTCTATTCCAGGAGCGCCATCAGAAGAAAACAACTAAAGAGTTGTTAGTATCATTCATTCTATGGAGGGCCCAGATGGAAAGGTATTTAATTTATTTTCAACTTTACATTGAATTTATTTAAATTAGCCCAAATTTTATTCCCATTATTTTTTTTCTTTTTAATGGTTTTTTTAAATAATGTAATTTCAGGGGAAGTAGGGTAAAAATTCCTTGGAAATTATCCCCTACAAATTTAAAGCTCTAATAAGGGGGTTTTTTTATTTAAAAGTATATGAAAACCTTTTCCCAAAAGATTTTTTAATTAAGAAAAATTCCCTTTTTTTATGGTTTTATTTTAAATAGATTTTCTTTAGTTTTATAGAGAAAAAGTTTTAATTTGATCTGTAATGTTTTAGGGGGGTTTAAAAATTTTTTAAAAAACTTTTCAAATAAAAAATTTAATTTGTAACAAAGAAACTTTAAAACAAATTAAACATCCCTTTTATCTAAAATTATTGTTTTTTTAAAAGATTTTAAATGATAAATAGTTGCAACTTCCATCAGAAGGAAATTCAAAATTTTTTGAATTTTTTAAAATGAATTTCAGGCTGAAAAAAACATATTGCCAGACCCTACAGGAGGAAGAGTCAGCCATAAGGCGGGTTTTTTTGAAATCTGGGGGCTCTAGGCAGGGGCGCAGATTTGAGAATGGAAAAGTGTGATTATGCGGCCCTCCTAAAATTTTAAAAAAAGGAAATTTTTTTTAGGGGCATTGTAAAACTTCTTTTTTAAAAACAAGCAATTTTTGTACTGATACCTTTTCGGGGTAAAACACGGGTTTTTAAAACCCTCCGTAAAAGAAATTTCTAAAAAACCCCATAATATGAGAAGTACGGGTACTAAATCCCTTTTTTACTCATGTATTGAAAATTTAAAAACCCTTTTGGTTCTTTTTACTTCTTAATTTGGGTTTTTTGGCTAATAAAAATTAACCGCAGTACTAAAACCCCGTATTTTTTGAAGCACCTTATAAATAAATTTTAAAAAACCCTTTTAATTTAAAAAAATTCCCAAAAAAGTAACAGTTTTTTTTTGACTTTTTTTTTGCAAAAAGGGCATATATATTTATGGTTAAATTTTAGTAAAGTTAAATTTATAAATAAAAGTTTCAAGAAAAAACGGGAACCCAAAAAAATTTTTTCCAAAAATTTCAAATTTTAGCTTGAATTTTTTGGGCTTCCTGGGTTTCTCATCAAAAAATGGATCGAGGGCTGTTCAGTAACCCCAAAATTTTCCCTAAAATTTTAATTTACCCTTTAAACTTAGTCTCATTTATTTTTTTTGCAGCTTCCCTTTCAGGAGATCGGAAGAGCTGGAAGGAGGGGACATCGATGCTCGGGCCCATTTTATTTTTTAACAAGTCAGACATCGCTTTCAGACTTTGTTTACCAGAGAAAATGAAGGAATATTTTTGGGGAATAAAAATTTATTGCAGAAGAATTTGAAAACCAGTATTTTGGGTTTTAAACTGAACCAGAGAAAACATTCTTATTTTGCTGTTTTTGGTGAAATTTGGTAAAACTTGGAATAAAAAATATGACTTTAGAAATTCTACAACTTACCTAAATCAGGTTCATTTTATCCTTTGGTCTATTTTGGTGGCCAAAATCTAAATCAAAAGTGTCATAAGGTCCCTTTTTTAAGTGGTTTTTCAACATTTTTTGAAACAAAGTTGGGGCAACTTACTAAAAATTTGGGTATTGTTATTTTTTGAACTGTTAGATCCCAAATTATGAAATTTTGTATTTCTTTTCTTTATTGTAAATTTGCATAATAATGTAAAAACAAGTCTCCTTTTCCAAAAACTTTAAAATTCCCCTCCAATGGGTCATATTCACAAAGCATCTTAAGTCAAAAACTTTAAAAATTATAAAAAATTTTTAAACAAACCCTTAATTTAAAATTTTTTTTTAAAATTTACCTACTTTTGCAAAAAAAGAAATGTTTTATGAAAATTTTTTCACCCCAATGTAATGATTTTTCCAAAAATAAATTTTCCTAATGAAGGGAAAAAAGGGGAATTTTTAAAAATTTTTACTTTAAATTATTTTTTAATTTAAATTTCTTTGTGAATACGACCCTGGTGGATTTAATGTTAATTTTTGATTTTTTTTTCCAATGAGTGAAAATTTAAACCCAAAACTAATGGGAAAATGTTTATTGGTAAATTTGTTTCAAAACCCCTTTTTAAAAAAGGGGGAATCCCGTCAATTTTTTTCACCTTCCCCAATTTTTATAATAAAAATTTTGGTTTTGGTTTTTAAAAAATCCATTTTTTAATTTTCTAAGGGTAATCCTTTTTTTTAGGGTTTTTTGGGGCAGCGCTTCATAGAAGCAACTCTTCTTTCCCACACATGATAAAAAGCCTTATCTTCCCCAAGTTCCCGGGAAAGATTTTTCCATTTTATCGTCAACTGCTGAAAAACAACTTTTTTGCCTTTGAGCACGATGAAAAAAATTTTTTTCAGTAAACAAAATTTCAACAGATCTTTTGGGGGTTTCCCAAAAAATGCCTACTGGGGTTTCCGCCAAAACCCCAAAAACTCGGACCTTTTTTGAAAAATGGTTTTAAAATTTCCTTTAGTTTAACCTAACAAGATGCTCCCTCTCCCAAAATTTTGCTTTTGGGCTGTTATTTTCGGGGTTTTTTCCCCCCGTTAAATTTTCAAAAAAACCCCTTTCAAAAACTGGAAAAAAGGGCCCGACTCTCGCTTAACAATGCCCAAAATTTCTGACAAAGCCCAAAAGGAGAATCTCTAAAGCATTTCTTCGATTTGGTTGTGTCCTTTAAAAAATGAACCCCTCATATCTTTAGTTTCAGCCCGTAGCCTGTCTCTGTCTGGGGTTTGACAACAAACACCAAATTTCCCTGAAAAAAGGGGCACCCCACTTGAAGCACAAGGGTTTTTATATCACTGCATGTCACAGTTCCCTGATTTCCATGTGGAGGGCCCGGGTTGTCAGGGGTTTTCACGCATTAAGAATGGGTCTGTTATTGGGCCCACTTTCTCTCTCAACCAGTTGAGTTGGAGCCCCCATCAAATTGGTATATCAATTTTTTGGCACTGTCTTGCAGTCATCAACGCCAAAACTTTTTCACCCTGCCCCTTCGAGATGTTTTGCTTTTAAAAATGAAATTTGCCCAATTCCTTGCAATGGTTTAAAGTTGGTTTTTTACCCTTTATTGCCCTTGGCATTTGTTTTGCAGCCCGGGAATTTTTTGTGCATGTAAAGTACATGGCTCTGTATTTGCTGTATTATACAACAGTTGGTAAAAGACTGTTAAAACAGCCATCTGCAAATGAAAGAGCTCAAATGTGATTGGTGTTAAATGGGAAAACCGCTCCATTTCAGTCAATGCCGCTGCTCTCAATCGTTTTGCCCCAGAAAATAAAACTCTCTAAAAGCTTTATCACCCACCAAAAATGACCTTTGGGTGGTTCAAGGTTGGGCCCTTTTTGCAAAACCCAGACCCAAATAGATTTTTTTTTAGCTTTCAAGATGTCTACAAATCTGAGTATTTTTTGTTCATTTTTTTAAAATTACTGGGATGGGAAATCAGTTTTTTTTTTTTCTGGGTGAACTCGGGCAATTCAAACAAACACACTTAAAGGGTTTTTTTGTTTTTCATTTTTTTGGCGAATTTATCCATGGAAAAAACTCTGCCCTTAAATCTTGCAATATGGTGTGAGACATTCTTTTTTAGTATTTGAATATCCTTTTCTTCTAACACAAGAATGCTGAGACGGGCAGTGCTCGCAGGTCACAATTGTGGTGTCTGGTGAGATAAGTGACAAAGCTCAATTTTTGTACAATTGCCCATTGAATCCAAAACCAATGCTCCCATATGAGCTGCATTCCCTCTGGATTTTCGCTCATGGGTTAAAACATTTAAAAAAAACTTGCATGTTGTCCCCCAACAATTTAAATTTCTTTCCATTTACAATGGAATCAATTAATTCACAAATTAAAATGTCCTGTCTATCTGATCCATTGTGTATAACATGCCGGAATGGCTCAGTGTCACGGCCAAAAAGGTTGGGAAGTCTTCAATAACACTACAAATATATATGAGAGAATATTGCATTTCCATTTGTGATTGCCGTTAAAAAATTCCACTTAAATGTGTTTGGGAATGCTAAAAAAAAAAACCAAAAAAAAAATCCCAAAAAAATTTTTTTTTATTTACTTTTCCCATTAATTTTTATACTAGGGCATTTTTATTTTTATTATAAAATAGATATACAAAAACTTAAAAGCTATCTAAATGGGAAAATTTTGACTAAGGGGGTTCCCGGGGAAAAAGGCAAACCCCGGGGGGGGGGGGGGGGGGGGGGGGGGTGGGAAAGGAAATCAATTAAAATTCCCGGGGGGTTTTGGGGGGGTTTCCCGGAATTTCCCTATTTGGGCTGTAAAAAAAAAAAGATAAAAATTTTATTGTGGTAAACCCCCTTTTTTAAAATTCCCCTTCCCCCCCCAACACTTTTTCCTGGAACAGCCCCCAAGTAAATTTTCAATTGGGGAAAAAAATGCAAACGGACAGTTTTTTTTAAAGTGGGTTTTGTCCTTTAAAGATGACCACAGTACTTTCAGTACAGTTAATTCTTTTTTTGGTCATTGACAACATTCATTTATGAACATAAATAGGGGCCTTGTTCATATTACAGAATCATCAAAGAAAAAAAACTGTAATAATAAAAGATAAAAAATATAGATATTTTTAACATGCAACCAAATAATACTACTTTAGTTCAGAACAAGAGCCGGTCGAACCGGGTAATGCTCCGCGAGTAGGTATCGGACACAGAAGTAGTTTGTTCTAAAAATAGTTGTTAAATCTGACTGCAAACAACCAAGTTATGGGCCAGCATGATTTTGCTGCAAGGTCATGCTGTGGACAAATCTCATTCAATTTTCCATAAATAGAACGCCTACTTGAAGCACAAGGTTTGCGTAGTCAGATGCAGTGTCACAATTATGATGTTCCATGTGGATGCTGTGACCTTGACCTTCAAAGGTAGCGACCCAAATATTGCGTCGCATCACGTTCGTCCTAATATGGTGATCATTTCTGTGAAATATTTTCGAAATCCAACTTTAAAAAACGAAAGTTATGCGCCGGAACACGATTTTGATGCATAGGTCATGCTGTGGACCTTACCTTTAATGTAGCAGCCCAAATGTTGCGCGCGGCACTCGTCTTAAAAATATGGTGATCTTTTCTGTGAAATAATTTTAAAAATCCAACTTATAAATTACAAAGTTATGGGGCCGGAACACGACTTTTTGCTGGCAAGATCATGGCTGTGACCTTGAACGTCAACGGTAGCGATCCAAACGTTGGCTTGCTACACGTCGTCTTAATATGGTGATCCATTTCTGTTGAAATAGTTTAAAATCCGACTTCAAAAAACAAAGTTATGGGGCGGACACGCATTCGGGACGTACGGAGCGAACTGACTGACTGACGGACGGACAACCCGGCAAATATATGCTCCCACAGAAATTTTTTTTTTGGGGAGCATAAAAATCATGAACATTTCTGTAATACAACCCTAAACACCAACTTGAAAAACAAATTAAAAACAACATTTGCATAGTCAAATGCATAATAAAAAATATACAATGCATAAACTAAAAACAAAAATAATAAAGTTTCGCATAGATAAAAACATGTGCAAATGAACATGAACAGAATTCTTAACAATTTGAATGCCCAAATTCACAAACTTTAATTATTTTGGTACTATGCCACTAAACTTTTTCTGATATGTTGGAGTTTAAAAATAAAAACAAAATCCAATGTTTTTTAAGACATATCTTATTAAATATTACTTCACTGATTTATACCAGATAAAAGGGGAATGTCCATTTAAGAGATATTTTTTTCTAGTTTATTCAATCCAATTTTTTGATTAGTCAATAGTTTGTGGCATTGGGCTCTTAACACAATTTCTGAAGGCAACAAAACATAGTTGTGACCCAATTACTTTTGGCTTGTCTGTTCATTAGGCCAAAGTCATTGCATGATTCTTCTGAACTAAAGACAGCTCTTGGTATCTGGTTTTCATCAGCATTCCAAACACAGTTGATAAAACTGGTATAAGTTTATGAACACTGTTGGTATTCCCTATTTTTGATGTTGGTAGTGACACTGCCAAGAGAACATCAGCTAAGCAATGGTTTGTTGTTCAAGAAGTTCACCAATGAGTTTCATGCCAGTTAAAATCAGTCAAGTCACAGAATTCTTTTTGGGCCAAAACACTTTCTTGTTGCAGCATTCTTTTGCTGCAAATTCAATTTCATTCAGAAGTTTACACAATAATACTTCCTCGCAAGGGTGACGACAACAGGTGGGCTGCAACTTCATGTGAAGAGCTGGAACCTGGAAAATGTTGTTTAATACAGCAATGAAATGCACATCTGACACCTTTCAACTTAATAAATCTTTTATTTCAGTAATAACTCGAGTTTACAGATCAGCTGAGTATTTGCGTAAATATCCAATTAAAATAGCTAAAAAAAGCTCTTTTTTAAATCGACTCGACATGTTTCTTTGAAACAGATGTGTCCCTGACATTGCATAGAAGTTGACAAAGTTATGCTCAAAGAAGAAGAATTTAAAACAGAACAAAGTAGAGTTACAGTTTCTTGTGCACTGCAAATGTCAATGAAAGCTAGAGATTTCTAACAATTTCTAATCAATAATGTCAATTTATTATCCCATTTTTTACTCCTTATCTTTAAAATAATTATGCTGTGATACCAAAAAAGAATTGACTTCAGTTGATATAAATTATAACAAGAACTATCACTAAAGATGATTAATACCCCCACAACGCAGCATTTTCACAGTATACACAGCCAAGATGGAAGTTATAAGCAGTTTTCACAAAATTTGGCTAAGTTCAAGAGCACATAACTATTGCCAACCTGGATTGAATTGCATATCTGCACATCAGTGTGATAAAACATTCCAAGTTTCAAAATGAATCAACTCAAGAAATGTGGAAGTAGTTTGCGCCACAAGAATGTTCGTATATATGCGGACGGACCAACAAGCCCCGCCGCGACTAAACGCAAGCCGACTGACGTGATGTCTCCAATATACCCCCCTCAAACTTTTGTTTGTGGGTTATAAATATATCATTGCATAATTTGTATTCGGCTTAGTATTATATTTTAATATTATTTATTTGTTAATTAAATTAAAATAATACTCAACATAATTTTTTTATGATCTCATGTATGTCCTCTTCCTTTAGCTCTGAATAGGTCCTTAGACGTCTCAGTGCAGCAGTATTTAATGTCTCAGCACACTTGCTCTTTGTCTGAAATGACCATTATCAATATCAAATGGTAGTTATAGCAAGCAACATT
The DNA here is from genome assembly GCF_026571515.1 of Ruditapes philippinarum. Lineage (NCBI taxonomy): Eukaryota > Metazoa > Mollusca > Bivalvia > Venerida > Veneridae > Ruditapes > Ruditapes philippinarum. The sequence goes on along the minus strand of NW_026866193.1, from coordinate 75,556 downwards.
GAAATTTTTGTTTTGTTTTTTTAGCAAAAAGCAAATAAGAGTGGTCCTCAAAGTACCATGCTCATTCTGTTTTTCTCAGTTTGTCTCGAAAGCTTATAACATTCAAGGTTGCAAAACTTCTCAACATACATGTAGGTAATAATCGTTAATAAAATAAAACTTTATATAGAACAGATGTGTTTGTGAAACACAATGCCCCAGCAAGTTACAAGCCAAAGTCGATTTTGCTCATATTTTTCTATCAAGGTCAAGGTTCTTTGAAAGTCAAGGACAAAAACAATGTCTTCGACTAGAGGATAAAAAACATCATTAATTGATGTACTGAACTTTGTCAAGTTAAAGTTCAATTAATTTATACTGCACAAGATTATTTGTGTGATGGCTAAGTGCTAGACTTTTAATAACTTTTTCTAACTAGCATTACTGAATGGGGGTTTAAAGCGCTTCTGTAAGCATCAAACTTACCCCCTGCAGATATTTTCGTGGCTCAAAGAATATCCAATCTTGCTTGCTTGTCCTGGAAAAAAAGTTTATTTAACTTTTAAGGAGCTTGTACATTTTTACACAATATCATCCGGGCAGTTATGTTCTTTAACAATACCAAGACATTTGGGCATCGACACATTTTAAATTCTATGACAAGTATTTTTTAAAAGTACCAATTCATTTTCACAAATATCCAAAGAAGCTCTTTTAAACTATATGCCTCTGTCAAACACAGAAAGTATAAATACAAATATTCAGGATTTAAGTTATTACACATAACCAAATATGTTATCAACAATTTGTAAAACAAGGCAATAGAAGATCACATACTGATGATCAGTTATTAGATAATGTGTGTCAAATTTTAATGATGTATTTTGTTATGAACAGAATAATGAATTTTGAGATAAGAATATTCTTGCCTATTCTTTCTATTGAAAGACCACTCAGTCTGTGTTCCCACATCACAACCGTTTGTCTCCGGCAGCTGTGTAAAATCTCCAAAATCTTCAGCAGCTGAAGAGGTACATGCTGTGTTGCTAGATGTACTGGTAAGGGACTCAACGCGCCAAGCTGCCATCTTACAAGATTTTCCTTTGAAAGCAAATAACACAAGTACACAAATCCGGGAAAACACTTGCAATTTAGGAGTCTGGGAAAAAACCTTTTAAAAAATCTGATTCTTGTGCATGAGAGGGGGCTATACATGTATATCACAAATAACTTGCAAAGCATAAAAAGCAACACCTAGTAAAATACAGACAGATTATATTATGGCCTTTAAAATACTTGAGTATTAGCTGTACTGTATATGTTGACAATAGTCATGCCAAGCAAGTTTATGAGCATTGGTCTCATAATGTATTTATAATATAGCTGAAGAAAAATAGAGCCTAGAAAAATCAGACTTAATAGGACCAGACTTATGTTAGCAAAGCTTCAAAACATTGTTTACCTGTTCTGTTTTTTCCACCAAACTTCTTGTTCATAGCTGTCGCACAATTGTTCCAGAAACTAATTTTCAGATTCTCCTCTTGTTGACACCTGGCTGTATTCCTCAAAGAAAGACTTCTCATCAGCCGACCATCTATTATGCTTATGATCGTTCATCCTAGGTTTATATAAAATACGACATGTACATTTAACAAGTATTCAATGTAAATTATTGAAATTTTTATGGTTTATATTAAAGATTCTGTAAAAGCATAAAGGAGCATGGTCTTGTCTTGAATAAAAGAAATAACTCAAAGTTATAAAAAACTATTTTGAGTTAAATTTATTAACCAAATCCATATCAATATAATATATATATGTATCTGTATCAAGTATATATATTAATTAATAAAATAGAAGGTAGTAGTAAAAGAAAATAATTTACCCATGTTCAATCCGTTTATTTTCATGTTTAGCTGCTTTCCTGTTGGAGTCGATAAGTTTCGTTTACTTCCCCGTTTCTTAGGGGTAGAGTCTTTGTGTCTGACATAGGAGTGGTCCGGTCCAGATCGCATTTCTATTACCTGGAACCAGGCAGCCTATTTTGAGCTCTAATGTAGTTGTGATCCATCTGAAATTGAATAAAATTATGTTTAATTATTCAATATTGATGGGTGTTGAAATTCTCAGATTTCAGCTCGATACCTAGGTTTTCAGAATATTTTTTTTTTTAAGAAGTTCAATGTATATTGGATATTTGTTAGAATTTACCTAAAATGTATTTTATTCTTAAAGAAACATAATCACTGATAATGCATTTATTATATGCAAGGACATAATTTACGCACACTGTAACGTAATTATCTACTTCAGTACAGTAAGATGCTGTCACAAGCCACGATAAGGATATATGAAGATAAAAGTTATCAATTAAATATATATTGTCCGAAATTACACTATGTGTAAATTTGTCCGAAAAATATTCAACTTGTAAGGAATGTGAAATCTGATCATAAGTAATAGCTCCATAAGAACACTTTACACGAATGAAAACTACACCATTGATATTGACCAGAAAGTCAATACTATCACAATGAACCACCTTTTGCTATTTGCTCGTAAACTTACCGTTTCCATCGCCGCCGCCATTATTTGGTTTGTGCCTGACTCTTTGTTTAGACAAAGGGCAGGTAATCCAGACTAGAGTGTTAACAACATAATTGTTGACGACGCTCGACGACGGATGCCGGACATAGCACCATTACTATACCTCACCTTGACCTTCGTGGTCAGGTGAGCTAAAAATGAGATCACAAACTCATCTTTAGGAAACAAATGTAATCATTCTTTAGATCTACTTTTATTTCCAGGACAAAATTCTTGACTACAACTGACCCTGCATAAAGATCTATCAGTATGATGCAATCTGTCCGAATTCTAGAGTTAAAAATAAGCAAAGATTTTTCTAACAATAGACTCACTGAAAGCAACAGTTCCTGGTGGCAAACTTTTTTGACTTACCTGTTACCAGTCCTATAAAATATATGTTAATTTTAGTGTGGAGCCAATGAATAGTTAAAAGTTTGACTTAATTTTACACCATAAATGTTAAAATGATATGTTTATTCCAGATACACAGTTAAAACATAAATGCTATGGTCAGGTGGGTGTGCTCGTTATTGAGAGATCAGTAAGAGTGCTTTATTTATTTAAAACTGTCAATTAAAGATCTCATAATCATTTCCATTTGGATATTTTAAAGAAATTGTTCTTGCCTAAGACTTAAATACCCAGTAATAATTGCCAAATTATTCTTGACCATGATTTTTTTAGCAATAAATATTTTTAGTTTGTAGATAAATTATCTGTCAAAGATCATTGATTATAGAATAAAACTTTGAAACCCCGCTTTTCTTGCTATTAATCAGCATTTGATTTTGATAATCAATAGTTATTTATAAACTAATTAAGTAATAGCATTCAATTTTATTTTAGTTGCCTTCTATAATTATTCCATTTTGTAACATTATAAAAGAATCTGATTCAGAGGATACCTGTACTTGTTAAATTGTTTGTTAAGAAAGTTTATTTATTCATCATAAGGACTAAATATCTACTTAGATTTAGTCTTTATAATACTTGTATTTAAATAATTCAATATTTGGTTAAGTTGGCTCTTAAAAACAATTTCTGGTTTTGAATGTTTTAATACTGAAGGTTTATTCATACTAATAGCATATTAGAATTCAATTGTAATTCTTTTTTCTTTTCTTTTTAACTGACCCATATCTTAAATATATACACCTTTCCAAATAGATTTTAACAGTCTACCTAAGAATGCTACAGACAAAGTTTTGTGATCATCCATCAATTAGTTCTGTAGTGGTAAATGTATAAAGGTTATTCTAAGAGGCCCCTAAAAGGTGCCAATCGAATTAATTAGAACACATTTGATAACAGATTTTCTTAGAATGTTACAGACAAACTTTGGTGATTATCCATCAATTAGTTCAGTACAAAAATGTTTTAATTTTTTTCTATGTTAAGCTAAAGTGGCCACTTAAAGGGGCCAATCAAGTAAATAGGAGCAAACTTGATAAAAGGCTATCTAAGAGTGCTACAGACAAAGTTTGGTGATCATCCATCAATTAGTTCAGTACAAAGAAATGTCTTAAAGTTTTTCTATTTTAGCTATAGCAGCGTCTAAAAGGGACCGATCAAGTTAATATGAGCAAACTTGATCAAATTTGATCGATTTGAGAAAAAGGACTACCTATGAATGCTACAGACAAAATTTGGTGTTCATCCATCATATTATTTAGTAGTAGCAGATGTTTTAAGGGTTTTTTATGCCACCGCAGCATCTGCGATGCGGTGGCATATAGCGATTCACCTGTGTGTGTGTTTGTGTGTGTGTTCTATAGATTATATAGTGAACTTAAAAATCTTCTTTTGAAAAACCACTAGTCCAATTTCAACCAAACTTGGCAGGATTGACCCTTGGGTGAAGGGCTTCCAAAAAATGTTCGAAGATTTTCATTCTATGCAAAAGTCTGGATGCCATGGCAACCAAAAGGAATTATGACAATTAATTTAAAAAAACTTTCTTGTAAAGACCCAAAAAGCCTAGAGTTTAGCAATTTTGCATAAGGCATTGTCTAGTAGACCTCTACCAAGATTGTTCAAATTATAGCCCTGGGGTCACGATTGACCCCACTCCCAGTGGTCATTGATTTTCACTATGTACATATAATAAAAAATTAAATAATCTTCTTGTCTGAAGGAACAAGGCTAAGAGGTCTTATATTTGGTATGTGTTATAATCTATAGGTACTCTACCAAAGATGTTCAAAGTTTGCTTCTAGTGTCAAAATCATTCCCGTCCCGGGGGGAATAGGTTTTCCTTAAATGTTATAGTAAAAACTTTAAAAAAATTCCTCTAGCAATTGACAAATGCTAGAGGTTAGATATTTTGCATGAAACATTTAATGTGTAGTTAACCTCTACCAAGATTGTTCAAATTATAGCCTTGGGGTCAAAATTTGCCCCGCCCCGGGGGTCATTGATTTTCACTATGTACATATAGTAAAAAATCAAAAAATCTTATTGTCTGAAGGTACAAGGCTTAGAGCTTTAATATTTGTTATATGATATCATCTATAGGTACTCTACCAAAGTCGTTCAAATTTTGCCTCTAGTGTCAAAATTGCCCTGCCTCGGGGATCATAGGCTTTCCTCATATGTATACAGTAAAAACTTAAAAAAATATCTTCTCTAAATTCACAAAGGCTAGAGGTTCGATATTTTGCATGAAACAAAGTGTAGTAAACCTCTAGCAAGATTATACAAATTATAGCCCTGGAGTCAAAATGACCCCACCCCCGGGGATCATTGATTTTCAATATGTACATATAGTAAACAATTTAAAAAAATCTTATTGTCTGAAGATACAAGGCTTAGAGCTTTGATATATAATATCATCTATGTGTCCTCTACTTAAGTTGGTTTAATAATGCCCCTAATGTTAAAATTGCCCTGCCCTAGAGGTGATAGTTTTCATTATATGTATACAGTAAAACTTGAAAAATCTAGGCTAGAGGTTATTCATTATTATATTTGGCATGAGACTTTGCGAAGTGAACATCTACCAAGATTGTTCAAATTATTGCCCTGGGGTCAAAATTGGCTCCGCCCCGGGGGGTCATTGATTTTCATTATGTACTTATTGTAAAAAAAAATCAAAAAATATTTTTGTATGAAGTTACAAGGCATAGAGCTTTGATGTTTGCTATATAATATCATCTATAGGTCCACTACCAAAGCTGTTCAAATTTTTCCCCTGGTGTCAAAATTGGCCCTGCCTGGGGGCATTGATTCTCATTATGCACACATAGTAAAAAAAAACTAAAACAAATGATTTCTGAATTGGAGAAACTACAGCTTAGATATTAAACATGAAATGTTGTTTGGTGGACCTGTATCAAGACTGTTTTGAATTAAACCCTTTCATGTTCTTTGATGTACAGCAATGAAATTTTGACCATGTGCACAGTATTAGTTGTAAAATTTAACTTTGATATCAGGTTACCTGGATTGTTATGATATGACATACTTTCTTGTCCTTTGATGTACAGCTATGAAATTTGAACCATGTGCACAGATTAAGATATAACATGAACTTTGATATCAGCTGACCTAGATTTTGACAAAGTGTCTTACTGTGTTGTCCTTTGATGAAGTCATGAAATTGAGGCTGTGTGAATTATGACCTTCACCACAAAATTTACTAGACTCAACTGCATTGGTATATTTATACTCTGATCTTTTATTTGAATAACAATAGATTTATCCACTAATCTGATTATAAGAATTAGATAGGTCAGGGATGTATGCATCATGACAATCTTTAATTGTATAGAAACAAAACAATCTGTTCCTACACAACTATTTAGTGTTGTATTAATGCGGTGGCATAACATTTTAAACAATTGCAATCTTGTTTCTATTTCTAACTCTGTTGACCCCTAAACTGATTTGAAATGACATGAGCAAATTTAGTGTAACTGTCATGAGGATGCTACAGTCTAAATTTGATGTAAAACTGCCCTTTCAGAAAGGAAGATGATTGTTGACGCATGACGACGGACGCCAGAGGATCCCCCTTTGATACTAATAGCTCACCCTGAACCTTCGGGTCTTGATAGCTAAAAAAGTTGAGTTTTTTATTGATATGTATAATCATGTGCGTTCTACGAAAACAAAATAAATAAACATAGAAAAATAATGTATTACGTTCATTATGGCTGAAATCAATGGGTCATATAGAACATTATGATAGCAGAGCCAGGTTTTACCTATATGTTATCAGTAAATTTAGTTGCATAAAGAATTTTGGATTGCAAAAGTGTATAATTATATAGTTGCTCAATTTCGGATATTAAATTCCGATATAGAGTAAACACCATGGAAGATATTTTGGACTTGAAATTGAAGAAGTCAAACGTGATTTTACAAAGACTAAAAATAAACTGTTTCTATATAGGTAGAATTGGTAAATAATCAATATGTCAAGGATCTTAGTGATTAACTCTATTTAGTGTTGGATGAAAAAATGGTTGATTTGGGGGAACTTTGTGGAATATATAAAGATAGTAAGGACTATTACAGTGCAAATAAGGTAACTGAATAAATTGATCTGTTGAATACGATATATAATAAAACTACACAAACAGTGTATGAACGATTACTGGTATTCCAGAGCACAAGTTCAAGTAATGAAGAACCAACAGAAAATATGGAAAAGATCTATTGCGACAAATGAAACGTGTTGGTATTCCAGTTTTTTTATAGTGATAAACGAAAACATGAAAGGTGGAAGGCGGCATTAATGGCATGCATCGATACACTACCAGCAACATCAGAATACAAATTGTTACAATTGCATCAGTATTTGAAAGGAGAGGCATTACAAGCTACAGATTTAGGACATTCTGCTGAAGCATATATTGCTGCAAAGATCAGGTAGAAATAAATTTTTGGTGGTTATCGTAATGTGATGATATTAAGAAATTCCGGTCAATTAGAGGTGAATATCCAAAGACAATTGAAAAGTTTGCTGACTTGACATCTGCGGATGTTCTAAATTCTAAATTTCACAATTTTCGTGTTTAAATGTTGAATTTTGCTTAAACCGGTGCTAAAGGGCCTAGACAGTAATTTGCACTGCCCAGTACCGGCCATGAACAGACTATATCAAACCGAGCCTGCAACATTTTCAATTTTGCCGTGTTGGGTTTTCTTTAGGGATTCAGTTTTTTTCTATTTGCTGGTCAGAGAGGTAATTAAGATGAAAGAAGCTAATGGTGAAGAGGATCTGGGTAATGGTATATTGTACATGTATTTGTCATTACAAATAATATGGCCCAATAAAATGCAGTGTATTTTTTATCGCTGGCTTTATGAAACAAAAGAAGAAAAATTCTGTTGAAACATTAAGAAATTGGATCAATCAAGAATCAAAGTACTTGGCAAAAGCCACTGACTAGCTAGTAATGAGAAACCAGGAAACTGACAACAAGCCAAAGTTTAATGACAACAAGCCAAAGCTAAAGGGAGATTGTAAAATTTGTAGATCAGATTTATTTAATGTCTGGGAATGTGAAATTTTAAAATCTATGGGTACTGATGACAGAAGGCAAGATATAAAGAGTTGTTTGTCAGGTGTTTACGAGATAATCACCGAGGAAATGTATGTAAAAATAAATTTTCGTGTTTGTGTTATTAATGTTTGTACTAGAAATCACCATGCATAACCAGCTATCCTTAAACAGTGATGCACAAGAATTTGAACCAAAACAAAAAAAATGGTGAACCAAAGCAGCAACAACAAGAAAAAACAAGAGGGCCATGATGGCCCTGAGGTTGCTCACCTGTATATAGCCGCCCCCCCCCCCGCAGGGCCAATTTTAACCCAAGGGCTTTTATTTGAACAAACTTGGTAGACGCCCATAAGAAGATGTTTCATGCTAAACATCAAGGCTCTAGCTCATTGGGCTTTTTAAAAGAAGATTTTTTTAAGTTTTTACTATATACACATATAGTTTAAAACAATGACACCCCTGGGGCGGGGCCAGTTTTGACCCCGGAGCTTTTATTTGAACAAACTTTGTAGACACTCACTAGAAGATGTTTCATGCTTAATATCTAAACTCTAGCTATTTGGGTTTTTTTTTAAAGAAGATTTTTTAAGTTTTTGCTATACACATATAAGGAAAATCAATGCCCACCGGGGTGGGGAAAATTTTGACCCCAGGGCTTTTATTTGAACAAACTTGGTAGACACCTATTAGAACATGTTTGATACTAAATATCTTAGTTCTAGCTCTTTGAGTTCTTTAAAAGAAGATTTTTAAGTTTTTACTATATGCATACATTTGTATAGGGAAAATCAATGACCCCCTGGGGCGGGGCCAATTTTGACCCCAGGGCTTTTATTTGAACAAACTTGGAAGACACTCATTACAACATGTTTCATGCTTAATATCTTGATCCAGCTCTTTGGGTTCTTTAAAAGAAGATATTTTAAGTTTTTACTATATGCATATAGGGAAAATAAATGACCCCCTGGGGCGGGCCAATTTTGACTCCAGGGCTTTTATTTGAACAAACTTGGTAGACACTCACTAGAAGATGTTTCATGCCAAATATCTAAGCTCTAGCTCCTAGGGTTTTTTAAAAGAAGATATTTAAAGTTTTTTCTTTTGGTTGCCATGGCAACCAGAGTTCTGCATGGAATTAAATTCTTTGAACAATTTTTAAAGGTGACCACCAAAGGAACATTCCTGTAAAGTTTGGATTAAATTAGCTTAGTGGTTTATGAGGAGATGTCATTTAAAGTAAAAGTTTACGGACGGACGACGGACGGACGCCGGACGAAAAGCGATCACAAACGCTCACCCTGTCACTTTGTGACAGGTGAGCTCAAAACAAATAGCTTTACGTACAGTTCCAGTGGAAGTGTATACAGAAATTTCTAGAAAAATATTGATGGATGATGAAAGCACAAAAACATACATTAATCAAACTGCTGGAAAACTCTGACTTCAAGGAAACACATTGAACGATAGTGTTCAAAGTTTTGAAACAATGTCAGTGAATTTAAGTGTTGAACGTCTGAATGGTCAGATATTTACGGACATAGCTGCCATGCTATCTCAAGCCATTTGGTTAAGGGTGGACATATGTGGGACATCTCGAAAAGGGATCAAAAAGAAGTCTATTATCAACATATTTTGAAGAATGGATCCAAAAGATATTCTAAATGACTATCAGATGGCTGTGCGACGTTGAATCATACCGAGAAAAGATTGTGCAAAGAACCAGAGATTGAGATGGCATACAAAGAAACTATATTTTCCTCACTTTGTGATATTAATAAATATTTCCAGCTTATTACTTGCTTGACTGCATTTGTTAATGATTATGTCTTAAGTCAATATTGTGAAATATTTTATAATAATATTTAGTAATGTGATTTTATATGACATTTGAGCAGTACTAAATTTGACCTCTTTGGAATGAATAGGAGAAGTTTTCATATACTTGTAGGGACCTAGGCTTGAACCCTTAAATAATTGTCTCCTGTAAGTTTTATTAAGTGTTCCCTGTAAGTATTAAGATTATTAAAATACCAAATACCAAAGGGGTATTTTCTGCTACTGTAATCAGAAACTATATGGAGTTCACCTCGTCGACATTTAAAACATCAACCTTGTCATAGGACGGGGTGGACTATAAGAAAGAATGGCCCATACCAAGACATAGGCAGATTGAAGATCGAGACAGGGTGGACTGTATTTTACAGGGCAGACCGAGGAGTTCAGATACCCCATCATTAGAAAGCATTTCCTGTTCCTGCACTTTTACTACATTTGTTTATTTGGAGTAGGATCCTTGGATGGTGTATAAATTACAAAAAAGATACAGATAAAACTGAAAGATGAAGAAATTTATTCAATTTTTTAAGTAAAGTAACAGCTCAGAACTGTTGTATTGAGTATTGAGTATGTATTGAGGGGAAAAGGTGTGTAAGCAGACGGCTAGTTTAGTCGGTAGTTGCGGAACAGTTTTCCGGGGTCCCTGGCTCAATTTTCGGTCAGGCTTCACATTTTTGTCACCCTTTGACATTCGACTATGTGAAATTGGCCTTGGAGTTTCACACCATTGCCTATTCAACAGGGGATTGTGATAGTATAGCTCCTATATCACATTGTTCAGTTAACCCGCTAGAAATTCAAGGACGAATTTCAATATAGCAGGGGAATATGTCACGGTTCCGAACTGTTCATTATTTAGGTGAGATGATGTATAAGCGGCCTGATAGCTCAGTCGGTTCAGATGTGAAATGGTATTCCGAGAGTCCAGGGTTCAAGTTCTAGAAAGGCTGCATGGGTTTTTTTAAACTTATGATGGTAACGAAAACAAGTAAGGTATTAGGTATTTAATATTGCTTAGTAAAAATATAGCATATTTATACATATTAAGTACATTATGTCAATAAATTTCAATTTCAAGTGCTATGAAAAATATTTTTGATGCGCTCTTTTGGTATTTTTTTTCTACTTTACAGTTTATACATGACTCACAAATTTTCGGAGTCCCACATACCTCATCACCTGGCACCAATGGAATGGTATGATGTTGATAGATCTTGGTCTCCCTACTTTCTTCATTTTTCTCACTTATAGTTTCGGATCCAAAATAAAATTTTATTATTAATATCATACTGGTATTCATTAAATTTCATTAGACTTGTGAGGACACATCACTGTTGAAATTTTCATCTAGTGATATATAGATCTAGCCCTTGTCTTGAAAATGTGTTGGACTGCCGGTCGGCAATGTATGTGTTTTCTTTGTGTAAAAATGTCATATTAATTTCGTTCGTTCCTATGTAGATGACTTGATGATTTGATAGTAGATTTGCTGAAGTTTCTAGCATTCTTTATTATTTTTGATTGCACCGGAAGCGTCTGTCTAGGAGATTCCTTGGATAAAGCAAAGTCTTTTTGTCAAAAGTGCGCATAAAGATATTTTTAATAGATGCTCATGAAACCTTATATCTTTTAAGATCATTTGTTGAGGTTGTGACAAAAAAAGTGTGCAAGGTTGTGTGCATTTTAGCTCTAACATAAACCTGTTTCAAATACATTTCAAGGTATCATTTAATCAAATCGCTAAACAATCTAGCTAAAATTGTTAACAACTAATATGATAATAGATAACGATATTTGATTAAACGTTTTGAAAACTTTTTATTTTGCGTGCGTTTTAGCGTACATATATCGTCTATTAGAAAGTAAACTTGTTCGACCTAATTCTCTATAGACAAAATTATTTTCGATTTGGGCACGTACTCTTAAAAGTTGTTTACAATATTGTAAATGTTTTCTTTCTATATTATTTGTTTCTTTCAATCCCCATATTTCACATCCATAGTTTAATATAGGAACAACTTATCAAACAGTTCTTGGGAGTGCTTAACATCAATATTAACGAATTTAACTAAATACAACTTGAGTTTGTATATTGTCTTCAACGCCTGGCCCCCTAATGCATCGTGCGTTGCGCTAAAAGAACCACCTGTGGTAAATGTAATACCTAAATTAGAAAACAATTTAACAATGTCTACAGTGCGACCATTATGTGTGAAGTTCATACTTATTTTGTTTGTGCCACCTTTTCTAAATACAATTACCTTTGGGGTTTTTTCAACATTTATTTCACATAATAGTCAAATAACAGATCAAAACCTTTTTGTAAACTAGTTTCGGTTTCAGCAAAAATCACAATATCATCAGCATATAGCAAATGAAAAGTTTTAACATATCTAAATTTACACCATCAAATCCATGTTAAATGAAATGCTCCGCAATGTCGTGAATAAAAAAGGCGAAATATATTACTATTTATTAATTTTTTTATGGAATGAAATTTTATTAATGTAAAGTCGCAAACGGAAAACCCATTCGACTGATAGGTGAAAATGTATATGTTGATACTAACCAACAAAATGTTCTTGTATTTCATTTCATGAACTACTTTTGCATCAGACTAGAACGGTTACATCGGTTTTGCTAAAAGTCACCATGCGCTTCGAGATAAGTCAAATCTAATGATGATTATGTTTAGACAACAAACAGATGATATTAGACAACCACTCAACATTATCTCTAGATATTTGATAAATATGTTATCTAATGTTACAAGTATCACTTACGTACCTTAAACATACGTATTAGTTATACGTAAACAATACATGTTTCCTACTAATTTTATCACTCCAAGTTAGATAATCAAATTGATAGTATAAATAAACCATTTTCAAATCAAAAATATTTAAACTATGTAAGCCAAGTACAGCTCACCTCAACTTAAGTAAATATCTATTTATGATGACATTGTGCTTAACTAATTACAACATGAATTACACACAACTAAGAAATTACAAGTGAAATGAAAAAATATCAAGATGAGTTATATTTTGACCATATAATTGACCAAGCTTATTCAGATAATTTTGAACTGAAAAGTGTATAATAATATTAATTCTGAAAACATTTATTTGTAAGTTTTGTTTGATATCTGAAATAAATATCCTGTCAAGGAGTATCTTACATTAGAACATTAAAGTTCTAATTTGGTGAAATTGTTTGACTTTTAAAGACGTCTGTAGCATATTTACAGGTGCTACACTTGTTTTTTTGTATGCAGCATCTGTAATTTATTGTTTCAATGCCCTTTAAATTCTTCAAATTTCCAATTTCATAGCTGGTCGCCGTGATGGCCCTTGCTATGGTTTCCGAATTTATTAATAATAACAACAACTGTTCGCTTGACATCTGAATCTGAAAAGGAAACAACATCTTGCTTATCTTTCGAAAATTATCAAAAATTAAACTAACTTTAATATAAAAATATTTCCATCGTTATAAGAACATGTCTGTTTAAAAGTTTATTATGGTCAGTTCTTCATGTCGTGTATTGTTGATTAAGACACCAAAAGAGAGGCTAAAATTCGTCGTTAACTGAAATCGTGGTAAGAAAACTATTTTTATGAAACGAACCAAGCATGTTTTTGCAACATCCTAATACACTGAGTCTACACGGCTTCCACTGTGTTACGGCAGATATCGTTTCTGCCGGGGGTTTCGTTATGAAAGGCTGGCCAAAGGATCCGATACTGAAGATCACCTTGCTATTGATGCAATTCATTCTACGTCAAACTGAAAACACATAAACAATGAATTTTAAATCAAATCAAGAAATCGCGAAAACACAATATAAAATAATTCAATGTTTTAGTTCACAAAATTCACTCAAATAAGCGGATTTAGTTGATATATTTGTGCTATAAAATGCAATTTATTACAAAAGAATGCTTAAATATGTGTAATATTACCTCCAATGGCCTTCTGAACATATTCGTTACAATAAAACGTTTCTCAAATGAATTTCTCTCTGCAAATGGAGCTTACAAAAAACAAGGGAGGTAACTTTAAAGTGCAACTTGCGCCAAACTAAGCCGAGTTCGTTTGACAAACAGTTACATGGCTTCCAAAATTAGCAAACATTTAAGCTAATTTTACTTACTATCTTAAACAAAATGAAAATAACTTATTCATGATAATTACCCAATGTTTAAGAACAATGAGGCTCCTCGACGGGGACATCCTCGGTCGCTTGTAACAAAACTTACTTATGAATCGGTCGCTCAAAATAGACTGGTGGCGCTTTTCTTTTGCCTTTAGAATCCAGTGTGCTAGTAGCTAAGACAATCTTAACCTTGCGGACTAGACCATCATCTTCCGTTACGTTTTTTACGATTCGGCCTAAACGCCAACAATTACGAGATTGATCATCAACTATAAAGACTACATCACCTTCGCAAGCGTTTCGCTTAGGAAATGACCATTTCTTTCGAACTTGCAAGTTTTGCAGAAACTCAGCCTTCCAATGATTCCAGAATTGATCTACAAGATACTGCACGCATCTCCACCTTCTACGCGAGTACACATCGGTACCTTAAAAATATCCAGGCGGTGGTAACACTACATTTGATTTCAATGTTAGCAATTGATTTGGAGGCAGCAGATTGAGAGAAAGTGGGTCGTTTATATTGTCAACCGTAAGAGGGCGACTATGAACGATTGCCGCTGATTCAAGCAAAAAGGTTCGCAAACTTTCATCGTCCAATTGGGTGCCATGCTTTTGAAGCAAGTAAGCGATAACGTTAAGGACTGATCTTATTTGCCTCTCCCAGACCCCCCCCCCCATGTGACTCGCGGAAGGTACATTCATCTTGAAATCGACTAAGTCACAGTTTTCTTTGATAAGGAATTCTCTTATTTTGGAATGATGTAACTTATTAAATGCTTCTTTAAGTTCTTTGTCGACGCCTACAAAGTTTGTACCCCTATCTGACCGTAACTGACGCACCGGTCCGCGAACTGCAATGAAACGTCTCAAACAGTTTATAAACGAATCAGTCTCAAGCGAGTTAACAGTTTCAACGTGTACTGCACGGTATAACAAACATGTAAACAGTACTCCATATCTTTTCAATTCTTGCGCCCTTCCTTAATGTAGAGTGGGCCAAACAGATCGACTCCGCAGTATGTAAAGGGTGGAGCTGGTTCCAAACGGTCAACTGGCAGATCAGCCATTTTCTGACCTTGCGCAGGAGATCGTAACTTCCGGTATATAACACACTTAGATAAGAGAAAAGACACTGCCGAACTACAACCAATGACCCAGAAGCCAACAAACATTAAAGCATATGTAGTAAGTCCACGTCCCTGATGTGCGACTCTACCATGATAAAAACGTATCCTGGGAAGAATGATTGGATACTTCACCTGATCTGAAAGAGATGCATGTTGAATGCGGCCCCCTACCCTTATGATGTTATCTGGATCTAAGAATGGATCTAACTTAGACAAACGAGATAAACCCTTTAATGAAGTATGTCGGTCCGACCTTTCGTTTTTTCTGGCCGAGTTGCTACATCTTTGACCTTGTTTCAGCACTGTGATCTCATCAGCAAAGAATTCACTTTGCACCACTTTAATGATTGCAAGTTCCGCCGATTTGAGTTCTTCAACAGTAACAGCAGAAACAGTTTTACTGATAGAAGTGATCTTATTGGTAACTTTTTGATTGCGAAGCATCGATTTATACCTCAAACACAAGGCAACTGCCCTTTTGATACGATTCAAGTTCGAAAATTAGTCAAACCGTTTTAGAACAGATGCACACATGGACGAAGAACTAAAACGAAGTGCAGCAGATAGTTCTTATCGAGGTATTGTAATAGGCTTTAATGGCACAACTGTAGACTTTCCCATTAAAAGAGAACAATGAATCTTACCGTCCTGGTTGATAAGACGCACATAGGAGCATTGACCATAGCCAGTAGAGCTTGCGTCCGAAAAGTGGTGAAACTCAACGGACCGAGCCTCTCCGAAATTGTCTGGCTTTAAACACCGTTTGACCTTAATATCCGCTAGATCCTTGAGACCTTCAAACCTCAGCTTCCATTTGGCACACAAAGCTTCCGGTAAAGGTTCATCCCAATCCAACCTATCCGCACACATCTGCTGCAAAATCAACTTTCCCACCAAGATAACCGGAGCAATGAAACCTAATGGGTCATAAAGAGAACCAACGGTAGACAATATTCCGCGTCTAGTTAAAGGACGATCACGAAGAACTACCCGAAACTGAAATTCATCTGATTCTATACACCATAAAACTCCTAAAGCGCGTTCAATTGGCAATCTATCACGAGCTAAATCAATATTGCTCAAATTCTTTCCACGTTCTTCCGGATTTAAATACTCTAGTACTTCTCTCTTGTTGCTAACAAATTTGTGAAGATGTAAACCACCACGGTTACAAATCAATTTGCTATTATGTATTAGGTTTAAGGCGTCTTGCACAGTCGAAAGAGACTTCAGGCCGTCATCCACATAAAAATCATGCTGTAAGAAGTTTGTTACCTCAGGGCCAAACTCTGCCCTATTATCCATCGCAATCCTTTTGAGGCCAAAGTTTGCGCAACCAGGTGACGAAGTAGCCCCGAAAATGTGGACGGACATTCTATATTCAGAAGGACTGGCCCTAAGGTCGTTACTATCCCACCATAAGAACCGAAGATAATCCCTATGTTCAGGTGATACCTTAAACTGGTAGAACATTTGTTCCACATCGCACATAATAGCAACAGGTTCTTTTCTAAATCTACATATGACACCTACAAGCTTATTGGTAAGATCAGGCCCTTGTAGTAAATGGGAGTTCAAACTCTCACCATCGAAAGAAGAACTACAATCGAAAACAACCCGAATACGATCTGGCTTTTGCGCATGGTACAAATCCTTTACTAATAAGGTCACTCATGAAATCGCAATAGTGACTAGAAAACCTTTGATCCCTCAATAATCGTTTCTCAGAGAATGCAATCGATTCAAAACAACTGATTTATTATTTGGAAGGACAGGTTCGGGGTTTCTAAAAGGAAGCGGCATTTGATAATGACCATCCTTGAAAGTGATTCCTTGTTCTAAAATGGCCAAAAACCGTCGATCTTCTTGGGAGTAGGCGGTATCACTGCATTTTGGGTCACAAAATTCATGCTCCATCAAGCGTAGCACATCTAAGGACTTTATCTCCTTCACAGTTGTTCTTAGGGAAAATGAAACACGACTCAAACACCTTTCCTTGAACCAAGATGCAGAAACATTCCGTTACAGAACCCTATGACTCGAACCAATTAAGTCATCTTCTATACTACAGTGACTCACTACACCCACAACATCCGATCCTTAATCGGTTCTTTGACCAAAAGGTCCATCTTCGGCAGGTAAAAGAACTTCACGTGGAACCAAAGCCCTTGAACAATTGTATCCAATAAGGAGACCAATTTCACAATCCTGTATGGGCATTAAAACGTCTGAAACACATTCAAGATGAGCCCAGGACCGTGCTATCTCTGGAGTTGGGATGTGGGACCTGTTGGCAGGAATGATATTCCTTGCATACGTTTCTGGAAGCGAAATACGCTTTGAACCATCAAAGCCGCGCACCATTAGACCCTTTATTTTGTAACTACTAACAACCTTGTTTTCAGAAGACATAGTTGACAGAGCCAATTGAACCTCAACACCTGACATACCAAGGGCGTCACATGTCCTATCCAGAATGAAAGTTGTATCCGATTGCGTATCCAACAAAGCATAAACCAATCTTTCATTATCAGGACTATCACAATGAGACAAATAAACTGGCACTACCATTGAACACATACTAACAGTTTCAGGTTTACTGAGGAAAGAGGAATTAGAGTAAGATTGCTTATCAACCACAGGGTGGGAAGTGACTGGCTGTTTATACTGGTCTGGTCAGCCTTTTAATTAGAAGATTCCTCCGTAGCATCCTATCGTTTTTTAAAATCACCATGTAAACATGTGGGATGGAACATTTGACATTCATAACATTTTTTCCTCTGGCTACAGTACTTGGAAATGTGACCAATAGACAAGAAACCAAAACACAAGCCTTTATCCTTTGTGAAAGATTTACGTCCCTTTGTTTCTGAAAGTAAAGAACGACTACTCAAGGTATCTTGGTCGTACCTACGAGGCACCCTACTGATTGGTCTTCGCGGCTCCCTAGATTGTTCATTAAAACCAGAACCTTTAAGTGAAACAAGGGAAGTTACAGGGTCGCTAGCAATCTTGGCTTCTTTAGTCACAAAGTCAGAAAATGGAGGAAATACACCAGACTTTTCTCTTTTTCTCGACAACTATTCTATTCCAGCGAGTAACAAGCCACTCGGGTAGTTTTGATAGTAACTTACGATTCTCAAAACTATCATTCAGAACTTCTAGACCTTGAACAGAAAACATTGCACTTACACATTGTCGTAAAAAATCAGAAAATTTAACAAGATTTTGTGGTTCTCTGGAACCTATTTTAGGCCATTGATCAAGTTTGTTACGAAAAGCGTGTGCGATGGTGAAAGGATTGCCATAGCGTTCATCTAGTACCTTTCTGGCATCTTTATATGCGTCTGTTGATGACAAAAGTATATACCTATCAATAACCTCTTTGACAGGACCAGAAACATACTTTCTAAGGTAATACAGTTTTTCGGCTTCTGGAATTTGTTTACTTTCAATAAGAATTTGGAATGCAGACTTCAAAGCCGGATATCTAAAAGGGTCACAGGAGAAAACACCATGTTCTGGAGGGGGAAGTTTACTTAGATGAAACTGTTCTGCAAATGATTTAGCAATATCAGAAACCTGCATTTCACTTGGAATAACCTTTGAATAACTAGTAGCAGATGTTGTGTGAGGTATGGGATTCATATAAGTGTAGGTAAATGTTACAGGTGGGTCAGTGTCACCAACCGACTTCGCAGGTGTATAAGTCACGTGCATTGCTGATTCATCTTTAGTTTATACCCAAAAGTTTTGAAATGTGAATGAATTGATACCACTGGCCTTATGAAACGATGTATCTTGTTTATAGAAATGTGTAGAAGTAGTGTAATTCGGTTGTGAGGCTATTGTTGAAGATTTTGAAGTATAAACTGTGGCGGCACTTGATAACTGAGGCTCAGACTTAATGGAGGTATTTCCGTGTGTCTGAATATAGTTTGCAACATATTGACCTGGGTCAACTTGTGGTAATGTGATATCAGTTGGATTTACATTTGATAAGTCTGTATTCTCTATTGACTGTATAGCTTCAATTTTCGCTTCTTCAACATGTAATTTTAGCAAAGTCTTAACCTTTTCTAAATCAGCCTTGGCCTTAGCTTCCCAATCAATATATTTCAATTTTGCCTTTAAAGCCGCTGCCTTAATCATTGAATTTGATTTTTGCGACACGTTACTTTTATTTGACATACGACTGTCCTTACTGTGGGATGAAACTTGAGAAACCGAATCATCAACCGATATTTCTGTAATTTTACCAGAAACAGCCTGAAGCATTTGCGTATGGTCACTTTCGATTGACTCCAATTTCAATAAGAGCTGAGCTTCACTATTTGCGAGATCGGTAAGCGAATCTAAAGCAGTTCGGCAAGTATCAATGTCATTAAAACTATCCTGTAGCTTATCTCTACATTGTCTCAACGCTTTTACATTATCACTATCTGAAACTAAAACAGAAAGTTCATTAAAATTTGTACACCACGACGATATAGCTTTTCGAAGTCCCCTTTTTTCTTGATCTATACGCCATTCAAGGCCCTTTTCAGTCAGTATAATTTTGCGCGTGCCCTTTTTTGGAATAGCGCCCTGCTCAATATTCACATTAGAAATTTCCGTGTTATCGCAAGAACGCGACTCTGACTGATCTGCACTAAGAGAAGTATCTTGTGTCAAGTTATCTCCCTTTTCTGACATGACTAAAACAATTTAAGAAATGCGTCCTATTATCCTAATAAATAGAAAAATTAATCAAACTTAAATTTATATATAAAAAATATAGAGCATCTATGTAATGTGTGGCTGAGTGATCTCTGCCTACACGACCTTAGGCCAAAAAATGAATCGCAAATCGAATTTCCTCGCACAAAAAAATAATGAAAAAGCCTTATACAAAAAATCTTGTTGTAATACATATCATATATGCAATACAAAAATGAAAGTTTACAAAACGATGATTACTAATAAATGAAATAGTACATGTATGGCTGGGCAATCCCGGCCTAAACTCACAAACAATTCAGTTATGCACTACTGACAATCTTTCACGATTTTCCTTTCCAGCGAATGAAGCCACACCTTTGATAATGTAGAATTTGGATGTACACCATCAGCAAGAAGATTATAATTTATGGAGTAACGTTGCTTCTTGTTTTTCCCTTTTCGGCTCCGTACCATATCCTGGTTGAAATTCAAAGAATATGTTTCATTAAGATCTCTGATGGCTGTATTTACTTCATCTATAAGCCTTGTAAGACACCGATCATCCTCCGAACAAGTGGTTAAATCAATTTGGAAATTGCCTTTGTTGTGATTCCAGCGATCAATTGAATAATACGTAACGTCCAGAAAGGTCACCTTTGCATCTGGATTTTTACTAACCAATTATTTTATTTGATGGAAATTAGAAATAAGTTTATCCTTAGTCTGATTCGATTGATCTATTAAGCCTTGTAAGACACCGATCATCCTCCGAACAAGTGGTTAAATAAATTTGGAAATTGCCTTTGTTGTGATTCCACGATCAATTGAATAATACGTAACGTCCAGAAAGGTCACCTTTGCATCTGAATTTTTACTAACCAATTATTTTATTTGATGGAAATTAGAAATAAGTTTATCCTTAGTCTGATCCGATTGATCTATTAAGGAAATGTATTTCCCTCTCTTCACGGTGAGGTCACAAGTCCCTATCCACATGTAAAGGCTAACCTTGCTAAATTTCTTGCAAAAATCATCTAAATTTTTATGTACCCAGGCTAAAGTTTCACTAGATTTTACACCGCCCTTGCATCTAAATTCTAAGGCTTTTCTAATATTTGAACAAACACAGCTCCGCAAGTATTTACATTTACTGTCACCAGTTAATACTGGTGTCCAAAGTAAGGGTTTATCAGAAGAAATTATATCTTCAGAATTTTTTTTCTTAGTTAACTTACTAAGACTCATAAGGAATTCTACAGAATTCTACAGAGAACAGAACTTGCCGCATAGCATACTTTACATGAAAAACTACTTATTCGTGAGAAAAAATATTGCTTTTTATTCAGAATCAAAACCATTCATAACGAAATGATAATTAAACGTAGAGTCAGCAATACTTTATAAGCAAGCTTTGTTGTACTCTATAATACAAACAACACGTAAATCTTTATGTAAAACACGTATGAATATTGCAATTTGTGAGGACACTGAAACGTGTGCACCAAATATTCCATATTCTTGGTCATGATGAATACTTTCTCATAATAATTACAGACAGACATTTTCTTAACAAAAACAATTATTTAACAGAGACTTTACCATGCTTAATTCAAATATAAACGTTATTAATACTTTATTTTAATATGTGTAAAACAACTTGTGCTATTGTTAACATTTTCAAACTAAAAGATAATAAAACTACTAAACAGTATCAGATATAAAACCTGTAAGATTATGGAAATGTTATTAAAGGTAAACAATGTATTTATTCATGTTGATTCAATAATTTCGTCTTCTATTAATTAGTTTCCTTGAGAAGAAGGAAATTTAATCCCTCAAAACCGTTACCAAAAAATCATTTACAACGAAACAAACTGCGGAACAAATAAATATTTTGAATATTGCAAAGTTTCATGTGACTTGTTCTAAGAAGACTGACTGACTTATTATTAATGCTTCCGAGGGATCACTTTGTTTCCAGATGTTTATAATGATATTTACCTCATCTTTTCGAAAAATAATTTAACTTATACACTCCATCAAACAAACATCAGTGCAGACACTGAAAAGCATTTTAAGCTGCTTAAGGTTTGTATTGATTGAGCCTGTTGAACGACAGTGGAAAGTGCAAGGCACTGTTGACCCCCTACCAACACACACACATACACGCACGCACGCGCGCGCGCAGACATCGAACATTTAAACATTCAAAATGTATTTGTTATTTGTTATATAGTATGTGTTCAGTGATTAGGCAATCTTCAATGTGACCCATTCGTGTCATTTCATTAAAATCGGCATAATTATGCTTCCCAATCAAAAAATGCGTGTCCCTTTACCGGATAATTGATGTGCAGAACTACTAAAAATGGAAATTTGAAAGGATACCAGTGGTTTAACTAAAACTATAGATTTAGTAATTAAAACCCAAACCGACCATCTTAATTATTTTAAGACCCTTCGTTATAGAAGTTCCAAAACCAATCACTCTTGGCAAGTATGACTTATGAAATAATTTAGCCATTTCTTAACTATAAAACATCTTACTTAAAGTTTGCATGAACATCATTGAAGATTGGTGATCTTTTGTACATCAGGTATTCACTTGAAACTAAAAACATGTCTTTGGGATCTTCATATTTTTAACAACAACAATTCTATACACACGGAAATCTATGATAAAGGAAATGACTTACTTAGAAACGTACCCCATGCAACATCTTACGGGGTATATGTTTCTCATTTAATTGGATTGGCTAGAGCTTGTAGCAGCGTAAAGGATTCCAACGAGCGGAATATTTTCATTACCAGCAATCATCTAAAACAGGGCTACCGCTATCATAAATTACGTAAATAATCGAAATTTTGATTTAATTTCTAAATTCAATAGTGATTTAAAAACTTTTCTGCGACAAGGGATTAGCCAGCATGGTTTTTATGGCGATTTGACTTACAAACTTCGTAAGATTTAGGTCATGGTAATTTTTCTTCTGTTTTTTTTCTAAACTCATTAAACGTTTTATTAAAAGAGGTTATGACCCTACTATTTTAAGACATACTGCATGCTTAGTGTTCAACCCTTTCACAGTTGGACATTACGCTTTCCTCTCTTGATTACATTTGATGGACCAAGTTTGAGACTCTATGGTGGACAGTTCTTAAAGCCCTTTGGGACTGAGTGTCTTAACGTTCGTCTTCTGCCTTGCTTCGACTGGCCCTTGTAGGTGATTTTCTTGTTGCTCTGTCTTCCTTTAGGACATTGAGTTCTTTTGTTATGGTCATTGGATTAACTTTTATATATTTCATCATGATCATTTTACTTATTTAACCTTTTCTAACCATAACAACTGTTAGAATTTTACTTGGTGGGGATTCAATTTATTTACACTGTCTCGTTTATAGGAATATGGTGGGGCTAAGAGTGACGTTTGGTGTACCATTTACCGGTTTAATCTCCCCAGCAGTCATTATGATGCTGACCGTTCCAAGGCAGCGTCCCTCCGTGTTCCTGAGATGTATGTCTATGTTGTTTCGTACTGTTTTTGTGACACTTTTGCTTGTGTCCCTTGTTTTTTTCTCGTCTACGGTTAGTATCTTTTTATAAAGTTTTAAGTCTTTAATTTTACCCCCCCCCCTTTCCCCAGGTCTCCTATTCCCTTCCTCTGTGCCCTTTGACTCTATGTGCCTATAATTCTATCATTTATTTGATTTCTTTGAGTTTCTTATCAGTTACAAATTATTTTCTACTATTCAATCATTTATTTGTTTTCTTTGGGTTCCTTGTCAGTTACAAATTATTTATCATTTTAGTGATTGACCTGTCCGTGCTATATCTTGTGCCCTGTCCTGTTTTTATTTGGTGTCCGCCTTGGCCCCTCATTGGTTCTTGTTGCTGGTTCGTATGGGGGTTGCGTTCATTGAACGCAGCTTTCCTTGCTGATCTTGTTTATCATATTTTTAGAATTCATAATTGGATGTCAGTATCAATGACTAAATTTATCCAAGACTCAATTTTACTGATTTTTAGGGAATTTTAACTTAATGAAGGTATTAACTTTACTCATAAGACATGTCTCCGTGTCCATAAATATATGTCACTATACAAGGAACATAACACTGACTCATTTATAAAACTTTGAAAATTGTTTGTTAAAGCTTGTATGTTGCATAAATTTTGAGAGCAATTAAATGCATTCATATGCGTTCGGGATCACAACTAAGGTGACTCTCAGATCCCCTTTCACAATTCCATTTCATTTAGTTCCGCCCATTGTTTTCTCTTTTAGGGCACACGCCTTCTTTTACTAAGGGACTATACGCTGTTTTTCATGGAATTGCACTACTGATTTCTAAAGAAAGCCCAACACGGCAATATTAAAAATGTTGCAGACTTGGGTTGATTGAGCCCGTTCATGGACGGTACTAGAAAGTGCAAATAACCGTTCACGCTCCCTTGCACTGGCTAGAGCAGAATTCAACATTTTACATGAACTTGTAAAATTTTGAATTTAGAAATA
The DNA here is from genome assembly GCF_026571515.1 of Ruditapes philippinarum. Classification (NCBI taxonomy): domain Eukaryota; kingdom Metazoa; phylum Mollusca; class Bivalvia; order Venerida; family Veneridae; genus Ruditapes; species Ruditapes philippinarum. Next base: position 51,135 of record NW_026866193.1, on the reverse strand, counting down.
TCTGCCTCACATTAAAGAATACCTGGTTCTGGTATTGTACGGTGATCATAACAGAGTCATGTTTCTTATTGAGTTGACAAGATCTCAATATATAATTATTTCGTACTTCAACTGCATCAGATGCTATGGCATTTCTAGAAAATAGCGGTAGCAAAGTTTTGCAAATTGTACCAACTTTTAACACGAAAATCCTTTAAGTAAGTTTGTTGGAAGGAATGCTGTAATTAAAGACCAAATACTTTATTCAGTCAAGACACATATTTCAGACCAAACTCAAATGAATAAAAACGTGTCAACACCTCTGTTGTTAGTACACCTTATATTCCAAACACAAAAGACAAAAGACTATGTTGCTGTAAATTCTGATTCAGGTGTTGGGGAAAATGACATATCTGACAAGTGTGTTGTCTGCAGGCGCACAATGTAAATAACATTGACAAATTGCCATAATCATACAATTATTGTTAACTGAGGATGTTGTGACAGGCGTGATGGGTTAGTAAAATTAGTTAGAGTACTTAGAAGAAATAATACTTTTCTGTGCCCTTCTTGCTCCAATGAACAAGAACTAGACTTATATGTTGAGTAATCTTATTAAAAAAAAGTTTGATAAGAAAAAAAAACTTCAGCAGTTTACAATTTTTTCAGTTGTTGGACACTACCATTATTTCTAAGAGTTGTTCTACATTGTTAGGAATAAGTTACTTTCTTCTTGAATTGATCGTAAGTGTGAAAAACTGTTTTGACCACCCTGTACCTGTGTTTCCTCTATCAATGTTAATCGTCGAAAATTATATGGCATTTATTTAAGAAACCAAAATGGCTCCCCCCATAAAACTAGTGTAAAAATGTAAATTGTTATAATTTGTATTTACATTTTCAAATTTTTAAGGAAAGAGATAATAATTATTGCTGGTAATTTTGAAATATGCACTTATTTCATTTTTTTTACATTTTTGACACACTAAATGTTCTCTTACACCGTCGAAAATATAAGAATCCATGGTATTTTTTGCATAAAGTTTTATTAGATTATGACCCTTTATAAACAAGAAAACTCTTAGTGCAAAATAAATTTTCAAAACAAAAAACAATGTCTAGCTATTCATATTAAGATGTCATTTACCATAGCTTTTAAGATAAAACATTGACAAGGATTTTGACTGATGTTTTGCTCTTTGTGACGGCATGCACGCAATCCCTTTTTGGTGTCCGTTCGGCACTTTGATTTGAAAAAAACTGTTTAAGTCCAGAGACAAGATTAAGTCCAGAAACTTAATAGTGCAGAAGATCGGAACGGAGAGTCACAAGGGTTACCAATTTAAATTTTTTGTTCGCTTCTTTGTTGATTTTGATTGTTTAAGAAATAATGAATAAAGCGGGAACGTTAGACGAATGCTATAAGAAAATGAAAGAGCAACTCTCGTTTCTGAGCACCTTTTCGAAAATAAAGTTAATTTTACATTTGTCGCATATCATGCACATTTTGTGGTACGTTTGAACAGGTTTCATATCAAGTTTATCTAATAAATGTAAGATCGATTAATTAATTAAATATTAGATATGTAGAGATATGCAATATTTACATCCATAATATTTGACGTAGATCTTTATCTGTATGAATATAAATTTGCTCTGATAGCAATTGGATCAATAATACAATATGGTTCTATGGTATGACACCTGTAAAACAGTCGCATGATCCACCATTTAAAAAAGACATTATAAATGCCATAGACTACAAGGGCAGTAGAATGCTAAAATGAAATTCAATATGACAATTGATATCAATATATTTATATCATATAAAAACTTTAACATTAAAAGTTTAATCATTTCCATATACTATTTCCATGATCAAAATAAATCTTCAAATAAATGGGACAAATTTGACAGTATTCAGAGGTAAAATGTGCGACAGATTATAGCTTAATGTGATAAAAGGACAGCTAATCAAATATTTGTCCAGAGGGCTTCATTATTACCGATGTTAAATTTGAGTGAGGCATATTTGCCTTGTATCTACATTGCCCTGGTTGATGGGTATAATAGTAGTTCCATCTTCAATAACTTTAATATTTCTCTCGTAAAACATCCTTATATTAGAAAGGACATCTGAAGTCCAGACGCATGTTATTTTTTCTGTTGATTTTTCTATGTAATCTGTGAATAGTTTCTTTTTAGTCTAAGGCGGCGCAATCGTAATCGGTTACGTGACAATCATTATCAGCTAAAAACAACTTTACATTTATTATCATTACAAGTATGTCTATGATTAAAATACCCTGATGAATTGCCACGGATATCCTGTCAAAAATAATATGCCATCAGAGATATTACTGTTCAAATCCATGGTAGTTTCAAACTTGCTATTTCATATGCCTGCAATGGAATAAAAAATACTTTTCGATTTATGATATAATAAAATGTAGAACAATAAACATGTGCGCTAGTGCACTTTAACTAAAGCTGTTATAATTACATTGACAACGACACAAAGTGCTATAACGCTATTGAACACAAAACTAAAGTTTGCAAAATGAAGCACTGATTGGTAGAATTAACTAATACACTCCATCAAACAAACATCAGCGCAGACAAAACATTTTATAAATAAAACGTAGAGAACGCCAAAAAGCATTTTTAAGCTGCTTCAGGTTTGCATTGATTGAGCCTGTTCAACGACAGTGGTAAGTGCAAGGCACTGTTGACCCCCCGTAAACACACACACACGCACACACGCACGCACGCACTCGCGCGCGCACACACACATACCGCTAGCACCGGCTTAAGCTTAATTGAACATTTAAACATTCAAAATGTATTTGTTATTTGTTATATAGTATGTGTTCAGTGATTAGGCAATCTTCAATGTGACCCATTCGTGTCATTTCATTAAAATCGGCATATGCTTCCCAAACAAAAAATGCGTGTCCCTACCGGATAATTAATGTGCAGAACTACTTAAAATGGAAATTTGAAAGGATACCGGTGGTTCAGAAACCTGCAAACAAAGACAGTAAGAAAAAAATACAAATTAAACTAAAACTATAACTTAAGTAATTCAAACACTAACTGACCATCTTAATTATTTTAAAATGAAGTTATCTGAAGTCTTAACACTTGAACTATAGTTTATGATGTTTCATATGTACCAATAATAGTTACAATGTCAAAAGTAAATAATTACAATGTTAAAAGTGTATAAACATCTGCTAACTATAATTTTGGTTACTTATTAACCCATTACTGCATGAGCATTTGTGAAAAATGGCTTTTTCATTGAAAATTCTCCCGTTACAAGTTCAAATTTCTATAAAACTATAAAAACTGCTTTTGGCTGAAATGTTGGCTGTACCATTTTTTTTTGTAACAACATACAAAGTCTTAAATTTCCTGTTACCATGGCAACGAGGGAACATCACAAAATTGCCAATAATCACTATTTTGCGTTGTTTTTTTTTCCATCAAAATTGATTTCAAAGTGCTGCAACTTCTCAATGGATTGAGATAGAGTGAAGGCTTTTCAGCGATGGTTACACGTTACCTTATGGTTGATCTGGGGTCTTTTTTAGCCTCTAACATGTCCAAACCTTTCTTGTCGATGAGGAGGGGGCTGCCGCCCCCCCTTTAAAGCCCCAAACAGAAGGGGGCACTTAAACTGTTACGGTAAAAGAAAAGTTTTCAAGCACTTAAATTCGCTAATTTAATGTATTAAATATGTTAGGATTTTCTATCTGTGATAAACTCTATCCTCTTTTTGCATAGATCAATAAGCATTTAATTTAAAATTGAAAGAAAACAATTTAAAGAACTTCATTACAGAACATTGTCACTAATTATTATCATAAAAGCAATTTTTTTAAAATAAAACATACACTTACAGAACTTGGTGCAATTTTATTGAGGCAGATATGAAAGGAAAACGTTCAGTGGTAAAAGAAAAACTTACTTTAATCCTGACTTTAACTCAGTCTACAATAACACTTTGAAGATAATGTTATGTGATTGCATGTATATCAACTTAGTTTATCAAATGTGTGCCACTTAATCAGACACTGCTTACAACAAGAATATGTTCACTTGTTCGGAAAATGAAATTTTAAGACAGTCCTTGGATTATGTAGCTTTCAAATGTGAATCAACTTGAATGAATTTTGCAATTTTCAAAGCAGTAAGTGCCTATTATGTTATTTTAAAGAGATATTAAATAAGTTAATGAGGATTTCAAATATCTTTCTTAAACTCGGTCATGTTTGTTAAGGCGATCTATCACATGTAATCCAAGATTTAGGTCAAATATGTCCAACCTTGCATTATGTCAAATATAACCAGCTGTATGATAATCAGTTGTATTTTTGAAGAGATAGTCAAGTGCAGTTTACAGGCAACAATATCAAAACCATACAATGTATTACATTACTTTACATGGAAATAGTTTAACATAAACTCTTTAAGTTGAGTTCGCTTATCATTCGTAATTTTATAACATTAGAAAAAGAAACACTATTAGAAATTTATTTAAACGTTATATTAAGTCTTGTGAAACGTCATAATCATGGTACATGAGTAAAATTGGGTCTTTATTGTCAACATTTCGTGTTTTATTTGAATTCTTTCATCACTTTTATATCGGTGATGCTTATTCCAAACTAACTTGTACAGTAAAAATCTTAATATTAACAATAAAAGATATGTCCTTTTCATTTTTGAACATTGCGCGAAAGTATTCCATCTTAAGATAGATTACATTTGCACAAACTAAAAGTAATACTATAATTATTTATCAAGTTAAATGTATTGTTGCAACCAGGCGATGTTAATCTATGGGTAGCGTATAAAAAGAACCAACGCGCAACACTATGCCTCTTTAGTTCTGCACAATGTCGTAAAGTAGGAGTTTTTAAAACCAGTGCATTTTAGAGCCACATGTTATACAAGTTTTTCTGATGTTGAGAGTTTGGCTCTACACGGATGATTACTTCTTTTTATTGCAAAGGAAAGAGTACACATTCATGGTAGAACTTTGTCTCTATTCCATGAAAGTAGGTAGATTTATTGTAGTTGTGGCAAAATTATAAAAATAAATACCTCAAGTATACAAAACTGCGCGATGGAATTTCAAGAAAATCGCTTCGCGAAAATTTACAAAGATCTATCGACTTTTATCGGCATGGGAATATATGATATGTCATATGATATTTTTATCAAGAATCTTTCAATTTAAAAATTTTATATCTTGGTTAATTTATGAAATAAATAACTATTAATCCAAGGTATCAGATAATTCGCTACAAATACATACTTATTTATCTTATAATATGAATGAATGCTATTCACTAAAAATTTGTAACATTTTACTAACCTTAAAGTTACCAGGGACTGTGACCGCCTCCGTGGTCGAGGGGTTAGAGTCGATGACTTCTAATCCAGTTACCTCTCTGGCGTGGGTTCGATCCCCGGGAGATGCTTTGGTAGTTGAGCGCGGAGGAAGTTAGTCTAGTACTGGTGTAACTCTCCAGGAACGATGGTTAGGAAACTACCCGCCTATATGACTGGAATACTGTTGGAAAAAGGCGTAAAATAAAACTAACAAACAAAACCAGGGATTGTTGTCGGAATGAGAATGGAATTTGACAAAGATTTACTCTAGATGTTTCAAGTTGTGGAGACCCAGAATGACGGGGAAAAAATTAATGCACCTAAGGATTAGGCACAAATATAATATGTGAGTGTTCAAAAATAAGTCTTTTTTCATTTCGTATACGTCTCTAAATTAGTTTGATCCTGATCTAAAAAACATTATAAAATCTAGGTCATACTCAATTGTGATGGCTCTAAAACAAACTGCGTGGCAGCTGTAAACATAATTTAAAAAAAAAACAATTACGTCTGTTGTATATGCAAACATGTACACAATTGTTCTGAATGTCGCAATTTCATCTTTAAAATCAAATAAAGAAAAGAAGTCTTTGTCCTACATTTCCGCCTAATGAGAAGGCATAAATTAGAGCATTTCTGACAGTTCATTCACATTAACAATTCTGCATTTCTCGTGTAGTTTTGTTGTGATTAATGCTTTCGAGGGATCACTTTGTTTCCAGATTTTATACTTCACAACAGCAGGTGTCAAGTGCTGTGTGGCAGCTGTAAAAAATGCCCCGTACTTCACTTCAGTGTTGTTATATTTTTCTGGTCCTTCGGGATCATTGATGCCAGCACTATTATACGTATTGAGAATTGAGTACCGCTCAAGCCGGTGCTAGGAGGCGTGAGGGATGTTGCACATTTTCATTATCCGTCATGTACAGACTCAATCAAACCGAGTCTGCAATTCCCTTGTAATTTTGTTGTGACTAATGCTTCCGAGGGATCACTTTGTTTCCAGATTTTTACCCTCCATTTATTAGTGCTGTTGACAGTAACCAAGTGGATTTTCTTCCATTTTCATTCGCTCATTGACTTGATTATCATTCTCTCTAATTTAAAAGCTGCTTAACGGTTTCTTTTGCCTGTATTTGCTTCTGAATTGCTTGGTTGTATCTTTCTAAATGGTGAAGAAATATGTCCAAAATCCTTTTTTTCGTGTTGTATCATTTTTGTCGAATTTGAAAATAATGATATGCGAATAAGACCGCTATTCACACGCTATTCGCTGAATGAGGAACTTGAACATATGCTGTTATTCTTTGCTGTTATATATGGTTCAAATTAGTCGTTATTTTTTATAAAACCTTGTTTTAATTTGGAACAAATATATTTCTTCTTTGAATTCAACGGCAAGAACGTATCGCAATTAATAATGCATGGTATTTTCCGTAAGACACATCTACTGGTGTTTTTATATTAACAGAAATGCATGTTTAAATATTGAATTCTGTTAGTGCTTGGGGATAGGGACGTGTTAGGGAGCTAGTTATTATCACTGGACAGGCTCAATCAAACTGAGCCTTTGACATTTCACAAATGATAAAGTTAAACAGTTACTAAAGTTTGTCTGGAATAGAAATTGTAATTGAGAATGAATTTGATACATTTTCAACAGTTTAACCTTATGTACAAAATGTAAGGCAAACATGCTAAAATGTAGGTTATCGCAAACTCCAATGTGTACATTGAAAAAATTTTAATCGACAATAATAGATTTAATGTAGACCTAAATCGTATTGCATTAACAATTTGCACACGTTTGCTAACAATGTATAAATAAATTATAAATGTTCCTTCAATTGAAGAAACCGACATTTTGATTTGTATCAATTTTAGTATGTGTTCTGTGAGTTTAACTTCATTTCATTTAAAAGTAAAATTTTCATATACTTTGTTGTCATATGAATATTGGTAATGATTAATTTAACTAATTTGTTTAGATCTATATTGTAGTGCATAAAATATGAATTTAGCTAAATTCAATAAGAGTGAGTCTGAGTCAGTATTCATGAGTATGTTTAACTTGTTAATTGATGGTAAAATCCAATATTTTCTAGGAATATACAGCTTCCTTAGACAGATATATATTGCAAACTGGAACAAAGTGATATTTCGTTTCAATACAATGGTCGTCTTGGCAGATTTCGCACACTCTTTCTTCTTTATCAATCTTCCTTTTTCTATATTTAACACATGATTTGAATTTCGTACTTTGGCTAAAGCACTTCTAAATTTTCTTATTTTAACAATCTCCAAATATTTTTCGTGTTCAAAATTTGTTTAAAAGTTAGCGTAACACTGTAGTTTTGAACTGATGTGTATATTTGATGATCATTTTTGGTGAAATTGGTCTTTTAATCTTTGTATAAAAAAAATTCATGAGAAACACACTGATTTTGCCATACGTATCCAAAGCCAATTCTTAAAGCAGCACGCCTCCAGATTCCTGCTAATGTTCATGACAATTTTGAAAATGTATTCAAAAGTAAAATACTAATAAGCTGACAGAGAAAAAAATAAGCACATTTCAAACGACACTTACAACCAGTGTAAATTACAAAAAAAGAGGTCAAAATATGCCAATTTAACCCTTACTGCGTTAGAAACGCAGTAGAAATATGGTGAAAATTACTGAAAAATTGGCCATTAATCGCAAATAACATGGAAATTATTACTTTTATCTTTAGTCTTTTTACTTTTAATAAAACCTCAATACATTTTTCTCAAGTTTTATTTTTTTGAAATATTTTGGCTTATCTGGAGCCATGCAGGTTTAAAAGTAAGTTTTTAATTTCAATGACCTTTTTCATCCAAATTCATAAGCATAAGGTAACATTTTTTGTTTAGCCGATTTTCTTTATTTTAACAATCTTTAACTAGTTCTTTATTAATTGTTTTGCTGCTGCTATGTACAGCCTTCCACAATCACCGAGGACAGCCATATTGCTTACGCTCTGTTTCACACACGTATATTTTTTGCAAACATAATTGTGCACAGTTTCAATTGATTCTTGGCGACGTGCTCCCAATATTTCCGCACCGTACAACAGTACAGGGGTTAATGGGTATCAAAAATATTGAAAGAAACATGTCGTGTTAATTGACCATATTTATATAGTTTGTTTAGTATTGAAATTAAGATTATTTTGGTGTTTAAAGATTGTTCTTTTGTCATATTACACATTGAGTTTCGTTACGTTAAATTTAAACCGACGTATGAAAAGCAATTTACAACTTCGATTGGCTTACTATTGTACGTCCACTTTTCATGTTTAGTTAAATTTCCACCATTTTTGTATACTAATATTTAAGTTTTTTGGTATAACATTTACATCTTTTTCAGCACAAAATACTTCTAATAAGTTTAAAAGTTTTTGAAGACCTGATATAGTGCCTGCTGTCAATGCCAGGTCATCTGCAAATAGTAATGATAATATTTGTGTCTGATCTGGGAAAAGTTGTATACCGGTATTCCCTGAGGTGTTGATTCTGTCAATAAGCTCGTTGATGTAGAGGATGAATAAAGTTATGCTGGCCAAGCTTCCTTGCTTAAATCCATTCGGGCAATTGAAGTCTTTTGTTTGACCGGTATTTGTTATGACAGATGCTTTGACATTTTTGTAGAAACTTTGTAGTGCATAAAAATATTTGCCACGTATACCATAACTTTTGTCTATTCATAGTGTCAAACGCCTTTTCAAAATCAACTAAAGCAACATAAAGTTTTCCTCCTTTTTTGATAATTGTTTTTGTATAAGAGCATTTAATATGAAAGCGTTGTCAATGGTGCTATATCCTTCTCGAAATCCAGCTTGCTCTTCTGCAATTTTATCGTATACATTTATATAAAATTTTAGTCTTCTAGTAATTATACCTGTATATATCTTTCAAAGTATATCTAACAATGAGATTCCACAAAAATTGTTCGGACCGTTTATATCTCCATTTTTGTGAATCACTACAAAATTTACTTTATTGCAATTTGCTGGAAATTCACCGTTTTCGAACAGTCTACTATATATACTTGTTATCAATGTTAAGGTTTAATCAATACTACTAATGAAGAATTCTGGGATGAGATTGTCTTCACCTCCGCTTTTTCCAGCTTTTAGCTTTTTAACAGATCGTAATACCTCTTCATCTGATATTTCGGAATTGAAAATGAATTGATCTAGGTCATCAAAGTCTTCATAAAGCTGGTTGTCTTGTAGGATTATATTTTTATATGTGATCGTGCTTTCAAATAATCGTTCAAAGTGTGTTAACCACTCTTCATCATTTATATTATAAACCACTCTTTTTTTTACTTTGTGTCATATTTTGTAGCTTATTCCAAAAGGCTTTAGGGTCATTTGTGTTTTCAATGAGGTTGTCTAGCTCTTTGTTATAGAATTCCGATTTAACCTTTTCACAGTTGTTTTTAAATATTGCTTTAGACTCAATATATGCTTTCTAGGTCATTCTCACCTCTACTTTGTCTATATACTCGTAGTAGTCGGTACTTAGTTGTTTACAGCTCTTTACACGAATTATCAAACCACTTTGGTTGAGATCTTTGATATGATGTTTTGTATCTTTTCAAGCAGCATGCACCACTTTCGTAAAATAAGTTGTTTAACTTGTCTTCCATTGTATTTATGTTTGTGTTGTTGTTTTCAATTTCCATTTAAAATTCATTTAACTATTTTGATGATACTTTTTCTTCTAATTTTGTCATATAAAGTGCTGTATTTTCTTTATTAAATACATGTTCATATTTCTCTCTCTTGTTAGTATTTTCATTTTCAACTACTCCATAGTGGTTGATTTATTTGGTGGTAGAATTATGTTTGGAAGTTAACCTATATTTTGTTCTGTTGGATTAGACATATCTGTTGAGTTGTATTGGGTGATTTTGTTTTGTCAATAGTTTCACAGTTGATGCTTTGTTTCTGATGATATTTGTAAATATTGATTGTTTTTGCATTGTTTTGTGATGTTAATGAAAAGCTGTTTAGCTAATAATTCGTGTTGAATGTTTGTTACTTATTCTGTATTTTAGAGTTGTAAACTAAATAATTCCACGTGCCTAATTTTGTTGCAATTTGTATTGTGTTATTTAAATTTTGGGCTCGCCACGTATTAATTATTGTTTTGTATAAAAGACGTTTACAGGGGTTGTCAGTGAAGTAAAGAAAATTTAGTTATAACTGCTTTATTTACAGTAAGTATAGTCAATGCTTCTGCTTAAAATACAGGTAGTTTAATATGTATATCATTTGTAGAAACGCTCTACATTGAAATTCTTTTATACCTCTCTAAAAAATTAAATCGTTTCCAAAGTAACGTGTTACAGGCGGCGCACTCAATATAATATGACGCCGAGAGAAAATTTGCCTCTTTAAGCCTTGCAAAGACGTCATTACGGTACATTTGTGCGCGCAACATTTCTTTTCCATAAAACGTGACGTCACACCCTAATTTCCATACCATTTACATTTTTAACACGTCATAGTCTACCTAGAGAAAAAAATCACGACGTCAACAGGGGATGTCAAGCTATTCAGTTCTGCCAACACAGACCTATAACTTGGTTCAGGATGCCGGCAAATATAAACACTGCCGTTCAATTGTGTTTAGATGGCATAAAGAGTTTGGGGAAGGGAAGCGTGTCAATCTATAGGAGGCGAACAGAGAGGTGGTTGTCTTTAAGTTTGCAATTAGGACTCGTAAAGCAGATAAGAGAACATATTGCTATGAACCACAGGTAAAAAGCTTAGCCTAAAGATTGGGTACGTATCAGATAACAGTTTTTTTGGATGCTGAAAGATCTGAACATGAGCACGGTGAGCGCTAGATTGGTACCCTGACGTCTCATCGATGACCAGAAACTCAGATCAAGCGTTGGAATTTTGGAGATGGTTTTGCATTATGACCAAGACGTGAATATTCATGTGTCACGATTTGTTGGCAAGCACATGTTTTTCTTCTTTATAGACAGACAGGGGATGATACTGATTCTCCGGGCGCCCGAGGGACGTACCATCAACGCTTATTACTATTCCACTGTAATTTCATTACATTAAATTATGTTTTAGCTCCCAAAATTTAGCGTTTAATCAATTTAGAATAGTTTGATAACGAAAAAATGGTAACAAAAAGAAGAGAAATTAAAAAAAAACTGCAAAACAGTTGCCGTTTGCAATAATTAGAAGGCACAAAAAAGTGTCATCACAATTGCATGTACTATACTAACAATTAAGGAGCACAAAGGGGCGCGCCTTAGAACGGTTAGCATAGTAAGCAATGCTGAGGTGTTTAAACTGCTAAATGTTGCACATGTCATTAGATATTGTGATACTGCTTTTAACGAGCAAAAGTTATTTGAATAGCGAAAAGTATTATTCTTCAAAACGTATAAAAAGCGTTGGTCTTTCTAAATTCAGATAAACACTATAGCTTTTATTCTTCGAAATATGCTGACTGTTAGTTTTAACCTATCACAAAATATCACATTGAAACATACTAGTATTTGTTTTCGTTCAGACTGATTTAAGCGGGAAACAAAATACTTAATCATAAAAAGGTGATTAGATATGCCAATGTTAAAAAGCAGACTCAATGAAAGAGTGCAGATGAATGAGTCTTTATAAGAATGTTATTTTTTGATTTTATTTTTTTTAACTTAAATTCATTTGGTAGTTTCATAGTTCTATAGTATTGTTTAACGATTCCCAATGCTTCAGTATTTGATATCATTTATGTTCATGAGCTGAAGTGTTTTTATTTTCTCTATTTTATCGCCACATCGTTTGTGCCGTGTGGAGGCTTTAAAAAGTCGTCTCGCAAATTTAATCAGATATGCTTTATTTCCAATCCTTAAAGATCGTTCAGCACGACATAGTTGTTGCGTGCTTGTGGTTTTTTAGTTGTTCTTTCTATTCGGCTGTTTTCTACATTGGTGGTTCCAGTATTCCTCACTTGAATACTGTTTAATTACCCTGAGGATATATGGCCTGCTTTTTAAATTTGACAGCTTATCTGTGATATGCAGGCTTCATAACCTCTGATCCCCTTTTGAAATTCTATTTTGTTTAGTTTCGTTTCGCCCATTGTTTTCTTGTTCAGGGCACACGCATACTTTTACTTGGGGACTATAAACCACTTTTCATGGAATGGCAAGAAAGTGTCACATTGAAGGTTCTATAATAACCGCCGTATGAAGACATCTGCGAATGTTCTCAAATTCGAAATTTTCACCATTTTCGTGTCTAAATGTTAGTGAAGATAAAGTTGTTGCATTTCAGAATAAGCATGAAAACCATGAGAAGTTTGCTCAGTGTTTTTGTAGGGGAATTTTTAACAGTACGAGAACCCCACCCTTATCTGCACGCGGTAATGCAATCTTTGTGAGAGATGTTAGTGTAAAATACATCCGTAGACACCAAGAGTTGGCCAGGTACTGTGATTCTAATTTTCTTAGATAATCAGTGGGGTCCTGAAAACGAGAAAGCAAAGCATGTACACATGACCGAAGATGGTGGTCGACAAATTCTGAAACGGATGGGTGACCGTTGGCAGATACAATGGGACAATTTGCAATTTTCAACTTGTGACGCACATAACTAAAAAAGTATTTGAACTAGAGTCATGAAATTTCACAGGAATGTTTCCTAGCATGTGTAGTTATGCACCTGGGTATTTCATTCATCTCCAATCTAGGTATAAAACACGTGGTGGCAACCTCATTGAAGTCTATTGATCTATGCCATTTGTGTTAATTAATTTCTTTTAATTTCTTTCTGTCATATTCCGTCACTGACAGTGATGTTTATTGCAAGTTTACAACTTTTCTAAAAACATAATTATGACATAAAGAAATACTTGTCATACAAATTCAATGATTTTTTATTTAATCATTGGAAATACTTGAATGATTATTGTTATTGTTGTGGCGTTCTATTTTTTACCGTTGAAACGCAGTTTCATTGGCTACTTTTATCTAGGACATTATTGGGTTGAACAAGGCTAACAGGCGCACGACTTGTTTTAATTTTGGTTTCATAATCTCATTGTTTGGTGCATTTTATTTACGACGCTGTCCATAAGACATAATTCTGTTCAATACGCTTGCGAGTTTCCTGATCCGATTATGGGCAGCCATCTTGGATGGGAACCATAATAGGACAGGGAACCAGGTATGATTGAGTTATGTCGAGGACTGCGTTTTGTGAACTTCGCCGTGCCTTTATGAGCTTTGTTCTTATATGACTTACATGACTAGCACTTACTTTCACTTGCTAAAAGTCAATCTCATCTTAAAGCTAAAACAAATGTTATTTTTCTAAAATTCATTGATTAAAAGCATGTATTTTGCTTACAGTATGTTCAATATATGTACTATTCATTTCTACATAACTAAAATGACTTTTTACAGATTTTGTTACAAGAATGTAATTTAGTTATTGCAAAGTAAAACGTTATGCACTTATGTCTTCAGGATTGTATCAACAATTCATCATTTCTGTCTGCCTGAAGTAAAAGAATTTTTATGACAATTGTTCTTAAAACTATTAAGATTTTTATATAAGTACCTGAATTGCAAGAGATGCTCATAAAGAAAGAATGTATTTTCATATAAACATTATTAACTTCAGTTGTAACAGTAGTTAGTCGAAATGCCTGTTTGCATTTCTTACCAAAATGATAGGATGTATCATTTCACCACTTAATTCTTTGAAAGAAATTATAGCGATTTGGGACAAAAAACCTATGTACCCTTCATAAACATCGCCAACGCAAATATCCGATTAAAGGAATAAATCTAGAACGCTGATAATTGTCATATGATTCAATACTTGAGTAAGGTTATCGAAAAAAGATATCATAACCTAATACTACGGAGTACTTTGTGGTTAATCATTATTAAAGTAAAACTCTTTTATTTCAGGAAACTTATAAATTGTTACTATCATTATATTTTATCATTATTATTATTATTATTATTATTATTATTATTATTATTTTATTATTATTATTATTATTATTATTATTATTATTACTTTATATTATTATTATTACATGTTTATTATTATTATTATTATTATTATTATTATTATTATTATAATTATTATTATAATTATTATTATTATTATCATTATTTTTATTATTATTATTTATGTATTAATAGACAGACAAAAAAGCTTTATGTACTTCTTACATTATAGAATTAAGCTTTTTTATGAAACACAATATTCAAACCCTTTGTTTTGAAAGGAAAAAAAGAACATCGTCCGTAATCAGATCTCTGAGCAATCGCAACTACTCGGCCCTTTCCGTCAGTCTTTGGATAAGGACCTCGAACACAATAGTATGAATACACAGAACGGATGCGGTTTTTCGGTCTAACCTATGCTAAGAAACTAAACATGTAAACATATAGTAATTTAATGCTGGGAGTTGTTGACAAGTTTATTTACAATATATGTAGTATCAGTCCACCTAAAATAAGTGAATTCATAGGTGCAAAAGCAAACAATACATTATTTATATATATATTGTTATAGTTGTAGAAACCGAAAGTAAAAAGAACCAACCTGTTGACATTTAGTCGGATTTGTTTCAAATTGAACATTAGTGGGCATATTTAAATTACAAATTGTTGTCAGGCATATTTTCAAGCAAAAGAGTACCATAACAGACATAAGAGGTCAAATATATACATTCGTTTTACATTATCTCTGTTTCTGTTTACATCTGAAACCACGTGGTAGAACTACTTTCAATCCGTTGTGTTTCCGAGGTTATTATAGATAATAGCCGAGGTAGTTCCGAATGATCTCTGAGAAGAATGTGTATATTAACTGATGAATTTTGTAACTGCTACCGTTAAAGGCTCATTTTTATTAAGTATTGATTAGATTTGTAATATTTGTCTATTTGTTAACCGAAAATACGAATATGAAACGTTTTGGTTTCCGTATAAATGATTTTGCAAATAGTCATGAATATATATTAATGATATCATAGCTCATATCAACTGTGATTTAAGTCGGTACACAGTAGGCTTTAGACATGGGCAACAGTAAGTTCTACTTAATAGCTTTAAGTATTTATGTTTTCGATTCTTGTTCACTTTATAAGATAAGAGCGATATTGAGTACCTTAAGTACGGTACAAGTAATATTAAATACAAGTATTTATTTTGTTGTTTTGGTATGTTAGTCACGAAAAATATTTTAGGATTGCTCGAAATACGACAACGTCTGAACTATTATTTTTCTATTTCATACGAACGTCCAATTTTTAAAATAATTTGTATGTGATTGATCTTAAAGGGAGACACAGGCAAAATTTTCATATTTTAGATTTTAATTTTCTTTCCAATATTCTATTAATGACATCGAAAAGAATAGACTAAGAAGTCTAGGGAAGAAAATTTTTCTCCATATAAAGAAAATGTTGCTTTCTTAAACTGACCCACGCGGGTCAGGTTAGAACATTTAGATTTCACCATAGTTATCACCGTGAACTATAAAAACGTAAACGAACCTGTCAAATGAGCGACTTAGGCTTGTTTAAATCTTACAATATTTTTTTTAAACTTCTAGGGATTGTAGTTGTTTAATGACTTGTTTTTAAACTACTCGTTAGGTCTGTCTGCGTCGTCATTTCGTTCAACATATGTCAACTTATTTACGTTTTCAACTCACATTATATAGTATTCACACCGTATTACCGGCGGCAGTGATGGCAGATCACTGCAGTGATGGCAGATATCTGAAAATTACCGATCGATACAGGTAGGTTATAAATTTGGTAGGTTTAATTATATTACACCAATACGGCCCATTTCATTGCTATAAATATTGTCCATTGAATGGAGATACTGTAAGGTAATTTTGGACTCGTTTTTTTCCTGTTTTTTAAGACTATTTTGAGCAGATTAAAAAAGTGGACAGCCTCGAAAAAAATCCGTAAAAAATTTGTCTGTTTTCTGTTAACAATATCTCAAGTTTAAAAAAGTAAATGGGCAGGATTTCCCCTGTTATCAATATAGACGTTCATCAATTGGGGGTCACGCAAGCTAAAATATTCTACCACGTGAGTCTTTTCTTGAAAGTTTTACAAGACGCTCAATCTTGTGTCCGGTCGAAGAAAAAATGCTGCGTGTGTAGGCAGATACATATTATAAAATGGCTGCCGTCGATGACAGAAATACCATGAAAGTGGCTTACATTCTGACAGAAAATCAAAGTTGATTATATAGGAAATATTTGAAATATCAATAATATTATCTTTCCATTTTGGACCCCGATTAACATACATTGTTTTATAATACACGATGCCAGTTGCGAGGTTAATAGTCTCCCCTTTATTACATCAATTTAATAACTTATAATCTGCGCCGATTTAAGTAAATTTCAAGCCTTTAATTTGTCATAAAGCGATGAACATTATTATCGAGAAAATAATGTCATATGCTTAGCAAAATGAATATCCACTTAACTGTAATATGCAATTGGCGTTATATCTTAAAAAGGGAAAAGTGCGCTGGCTAAACTTAAGATTCATATAGTATTGTATGCATGTAACTGACAGACACAACAGATCAAGCACACATGCATGAATATAGAAAAATGAAGTTTTTTCAATGTTTCATTTCTCTATTTTATAGTGTAATTTTGTCGTACTAAATCAATCACTTTTTGTATTGTAAACTGGCATGTTGCTAAAAAGCTTTTTTCGATGCACATACCGCATTAATAACTTTTCTACTTTGAGAAAAATATTAAGAATTGATAGTTTAACGTGTCAATTCCGACTAAAAGGACGCAAAGAAAAGAAGAATTGATAAAAGTATTGAACTTGATTTTCTGTCAGAATGTTAGCGGGCTCACTTTCATGGTATTTCTGTCAATCGACGGCAGCATTTATAATATGTATCTGCCTACAACGGCAGCATTTTTTTCTTCGACGGACAAGATTGAGCGTCTGTAAAACTTTCAAGAAAAGACTCACAGGGTAGATATTTAGCTTGCGTGGACCAATTGATGAACGTCTATATTGATAATAAGAAATCCTGCATTTACTTAAAACTTGAGATATTTTGAACAGAAAAACAGACATTTTTTTTGACCGTATTTTTTCGAGGCTGTCACTTTAAACCTGCTCAACAAATAGTCTTAAAACAGGAAAAAAAAACGAGTCCAAATTACCTACAGTATCTCCATTCAATGGACAATAGTTTTATAAGCAATGAAATGGGCCGTATTTGTGTAATATAATTAAACCAACCAAATTAATAACCTACCTGTATCGATCGATAATACTCAGATATCTGCCATCACTGCAGTGATCTGCCATCACTGCCGCCGGTAATACGGTGTAGTATTTTATACATTAAAAAAACATGCTTGGAGTTTTAATCACTTTTAAAAACTTCATTTTAGCGTAAGAAAAGTAAATATGGTAAATTTAATATTTTGTCATATCTTTGCCTGAGTATCCCTTAAATCGTATTAGCACTCGCTTTTTTCATGTATGTCCTTACAGATTAATAGGTGCATGTTAGTAAGTCAATGAATTCAGCTTTACATTAAACGAATTTACGAGAAATGATTAACAGCATTATATTTTTTGTACTTTGGCGTTTTGAGGATTAAAACGTTTAAGTATAGACGATATACGTTAATAAACTTTTCATGGTTTATATGTTTTCCTCTGCATTTGTTCAAGATATGATATTTTATTTCAAAAGGCTATTATCTAACTCACCGAGACAAGATGTATGTCTAAAGCCCCACTCTGCGAGTTGTTCATTACGTAATATGCAGCTCTTTTTAGTGCAACTGACGACCAAATTTTATCATTGCAAGTTACAAATATCATTTTACAACCTTTTATGATTCTCATCGTCTCTGTTATGTCATTTGCCCTTTGTTGGTGATTGTTTTGTTACTTGTCCTCATCATATTAAAAATTATCGAAGACTAATTTTATGTACGCTGATCAGCTGGGGCACTTATAACAACTTTTAATTAGGGATTATTTCTTTGTCTGAACCTTTCGCACAGTTATTCCGTTGTTTATTTTGTGAGTGCCTAAGATGCTGTTTATCGCCGTTTGCAATAAGTATCAGTCGCCGACCACCACCCCTCCCTTCCTTCGAGAGCCCCTTCATTGACCGCACTCATTAGTCACATTTTCATCTGATCGTTCATAGACCGTTAGTTAAAATATTCTTTCTTCATGACTTAAACAAAAAAATTAAATCATTGCACACACACCTGTCAACCTTCCAAGAAAACGATCATATTTTACCTGAAAAATGTAAAATAATTTTAAAACAGTTCATACTGAAGTTGTCGGCATATTGAGAAAATTGACCTATTATTTCTACCTATTATTTCTAAGTCCTTTCGCTATGATTGGGGCGTCAAAATGAGACATCCAAAACAATGATACAGTAGTCATAAAAGCTCGTATTGATGCATCATAGTGCCCTTCCTGACTAAAGAGAACCACCAGTTTTCGCTGAAAGTTGGGACATAGTTCTTCACTACGAGACCATAGGGTATCCACACGAAAAGCACTTGTCCTACAGTTTCTTCTATTCAATGTGTTTGGGAACTAGCAAAACTTAAATGCATCTTTTGCGAATAAACCGTTTATTCTTATTCCAGAAGTGGACGTACAGTAAAGCCCCCCCAAAAGATGTGGGCTATCCCCAAGTTTTGGGAAATTTAAAATTTTAAGTTTTAAATTTCTAATGATAGTGGTTTGAGTCAAGTTTATTTTAGGGTTTTAAAAAATCCGGGCCCTGTAAAACGGGTTTTAACAAAAACTGGTTTAAATTTTTATTTTTTTTTAAATTTTAAAGACAAGAAATAGAACATAAGATTTTTTCCTTCATGAATAATAGGAAGTATGATTTTTCAGGTGATTTTTTTTTTGCTATAAGTCAAACTATGTACAATATATTTTGTTTGCTGTTAACTTATATTGATATGAGAATAATATTCACACGGCGTCTCGGAATACATATTATAGAAAAAGGTAGACAAATACTAAATTAAAACTTTTCAAAAATGTTTTCTGAGCTGTTTTGTGTTTTATAGAAAAGTCACTTCTCGAAAAGCCTTACAAGAATGGCGAAGCAACTTTCGACAAAAACGTAAGAAAATTTCTAGTCATTCAACCATTTGCCTCTTTTTGCGAGATTTATATATTTTGTTAATTAGATTATTTTCATGCTTTTACATGTGTGTGAAAAGTTTTAAGAAAGGGGTACACTTTATTTTTACAATTAGAGTGAAATAATTTCACAAAGTTGATCATTATCTTATGGTCAAAGACGGCGAGGGAATGATAGATAAATCGTCTTCTGTTGAAATGATAGAATCATTCGCCAGATGCATTTATAACTTGATGTACCGGTCATTGAGCATAAGAACAATTAAAAGTAAGTTTAATTTATTTTTTTATTTATTTTAATTTATTTATTCATTCATTTATTTTAATTTATTTATGTATTTATTTTAATTTAATTTATTTACTTTTTCATTTATCTTAATTAATATATTTATTTATTTTTTCATTTATTTTTATTTACTTACTTTATTTATGTATTTATTTCAATGCGTGTTTTCTAAGTTAGTTCGTTTCCCAATGCAAATACAAAGTTACAATATACGTTTTTTTTCATATTATTTGTTTAGTCAATTTCTTTGGAAAAAATATTGTTATAAGAATAAGCAGATAAAGCATCTTTTTTAATACGAATGTGAACTGAACTACAAAGAGAAAAATGGAAACTACCATAAATTATTACATAATATGTTAAAACAAAAGACATTTAATACTAACAAATTAGATGTAGACTCTTAAAGTAAAACAACATGCTTGTATAAATGTGTATAACACCAGATAAAAATAATGTTTTAAAGGAAGTTTAAAACGTACACGTAATTAGGTGTTACACATTTTCACATTCTTCTGAATTTAAGGATGGGTATAAGTTTTGTTGTTTTATGTATTTTTTTTTAAAGTAGGTTTTTTGGATCACTCTTGTTTGAAATGAAACGTAAAGTATTTATTTTGGAAAAAAAAAACTATAATAATTTAAATTGTTATATATCAATTTCGACACAAAAAGTTTTAAGAAACATTTAACCTTTGTTAAATATATGTATGTCGAATTTCATTTAACGACTTATAAATAAGAGAATGCATCCAAAGTAGACATTGGAATATCAGATCAAAACATATGAAGAACATAACCAGGTTGTAATCATTGTATTCAAATATTTAGATATTTGACATTGCAAAATTATAAGGAAGAAACATTTTATAGCTGAGTTTGAGAACTGGACGGAGTAAACTTGTCTAATTTATACGCATGTTTGAGACGCAGATACGAAACATTTCTTTCGCAGCCCATTGCTTTCCGTGTGGATAATGTCATTATACCTTTCCCGCCCGCTTATTTAGGTAGCAACACACATTTTACATCAATGTATTGCATATTATGGTCTCATTGGCCTGTCGTTTATTCTTAAATGGAAATAACTAGATCATTAATAGGAAACATTCAGTGAATAACTGAGTCTAGATCAATTATGTTACCACCGTATATAAAAATTATTATCTCTCCCCGGGCTCCGGACCCGTAGTGCCTGAAAGGGCTGCTGGACCCTTATCCGTTCCACGACCGACCCTCTTTTTCGGACGGCCACCCGTAACATTTTAAAACGTGCACATTCTTTCAAACCCTAAAAGCGGGGTCTGAATTAATGAAGGAAACCCGAAACGTTATAAAACGTGTGTTTTTTCAACAGTCTTAAAAACTGAAACGGAAATCAGCCTAAAAGAATTAAGTAAAGTCTTATAAACCGTAATTTCTGATAAATCTTACGCATAAATACGGTTTAGACTTTCTTGCGAACGAGGAATATACCGTATTTCAACGATATGGTTGTCCATCGTATAATATTGAAAACTTACGTTATTGGGATAGGTGTTTGTTTGCTGTGAAATAAAAATCTCAAATAATCATAAACGCACATTTTGACAAAAATACGTTTTAGTATGTTATGGGTCATTATGCGGTATAGGTATATATGATATCCACTACGTGTAAAACCGTAAATGAGAAGTTACCGTTCAATGGCTGAAGTAAAACTGATTAATCTAATTAGCAATAATTAATCATCTTGTCTTTAGAAAAATGTCATAAATTAGGTTTTTATAATTAAGACAAACATATCTTCTATAAGGTAAAACATGTTTTAAAAGCCTTTTTATTAGTTAAATGGAAAAACGCATGGTTGAAATAAGTTAGTATTTGTAGCTTACTTTACCTTATATTGATTTGAACTAAATTACCAATTCTATTATCCAATAATATGATTAAAAAACGATCAGTGACGCTCTTAAACCGATTTTTATAAAAATTACATAGTACTTATAAAAAAACGTGTTTCTTAAAACATTTATTTTATTTACCATCTTTTGAAAAATGCTTTGAAAGTAGCTAATGCAAAATAATATGATGAAAATATTGCCGGGTTTCCTACGACAAAACAACATCCGCTTTTGAGAATCGAAAATTTTGACACGTTTTATAACGTTTTGGGTGTTCTTTCGTAAAATAGGGTCGGTTTTTGGAGAAACGAAAAAACGATACGTTTAAATACGTTACTGTCGCGGAAAGGATATTAAGCATAGACAAGACGAATAAATGAAATAACGCTGTTACCTCACATAGTCAAAATTGTTCAATCATAAATAGTATGATTATGATTGATTGTTTTAATTTTATTTAGTAAAAGAACAAAGAAGGTTTTATCAGTGCGGGTTATTTGGCGTTTATACAAGATATTCATTTGTTGTTGTTTCTCATCTACTTTCATGTTGCTTTTCTGTAGAAGAGAAACGCATTTCAAAAGTATACTGAAAGGTATCACGTTTTTAGAAAAAAAAAACATAACTCCGTTTAAAGTTTTGTCATACATTCTTTTCAATGGATTAGTGATAGAGAAATCAGTTTTTTTTTCAAAGATCGTCGTATGTCTTCATGTGTTCGTGGATTGTTTGTCAGGGGAAATTGATTTGATTTAAAATGAATACTGGTATTGAGTGGCAGTGACTGAATTTTTATCTTCGTTTATTATATTTATGTTATTAGAATGCAATCAATGATTATGTACATCAATAAATAAATCAGCCGGGTATAATGGCGTAATATTGATTCGAAATATGATACCAATTATTCTTCCCCATCATTATATACGTAATATACACCTAAAGTTATGACACTTCGTCTTCTTCATTCACTTCATATGATTTGTTTGTATGTTGTGCAATATATGTTGCTTACAGTTAAACATATAAGATTTGATAGTATGACTGCCAAAAATTAAATTAAATAAGATTTCTTAACTTCTGTTAAAATGAAGCCTTGTACAGTTATTGCTCACTCCACTTCTCACAGTTAAGCCACCTAGTTTTTTTTTAGTTTCAAGTGAATACCTTAAATAGTAAATACTTAATGAGTTACTGTCTGGACAAAAAATAAGCATGAAAAATAACAAAGGGCAAAAACTGAAAAAAATATGCAGGGTAGCGTTATTATTCTTGTGCGCTGCACCCCTCCTCAATGAGAATTATCCACCTTTGAAGTTTCAAGTTGTTACCTGTAATACTTTTTGAGATAAACTCCTGACAAAAGTTATGAAAAATAAAGAAGGGCAATAACTCAAAAATTATATAGGGTAGAGATATCATTCTTGTGCACATCATTCCTCCTCAATAAGATCTATCCACCAATGAAGTTTCATGTTGACTCTTAAAGATTTTTTGAGTTATACTCCACATAAGTATTAAAAATATCAAATGGCAATAACTCAAAATTATAAAGGGTAGTGTTATAATTCTTGTGCACTGCACACCTCCTGAGTGAGATCTATCCACCTATGAAGTTTCATGTTGATATTTTAAAGGCTTTTTGAGTTATGGTCTGGAAAAAAAATAAGCATAAAAAATAACAAAGGGCAAAAACTGAAAAATAACGCAGGGTAGGTTATCATTCTTGCGTGCTGCACTCCTCCTTAATAAGATCTATCCACCTATGAAGTTTCAAGTTGATACCTTTAACACTTTTTGGGATAAGCTGCGGACAAAAGTATGATAAATTACAAAAGGCAATAACAGTTTTTTACTCAAAAATTATAAAGGGTAGAGTTATCATTATTGCACACAGCATTACTCCTAAATAAGATATATTATCTATTAAATTATATATGATTACTTCGTTACAATTATTGTGTTAGACAGTGATTTAAAGAAACATGGTCGTTACCCGATTAGAGCTCGAACCCATGATCCCTGGGTTGAAAGACAGACACCTTAACCACCGCTTCCCTTAATGTTATATTTTTGAAATGCTTATTCAATGATTCATCGAATAAAAGTTATTTTCCTTTCTTTCCATGCTTTGTGGCTAAACTTAAAAGTGTGTGCTCAGTATTTCACAGAGGAAAAACCCTAAAACCTTGTATTGCATGGGCATAATTTAAAAAATGTTTAACAGAGTAACCGGTATCTGGTTTAAATACGTATATTTGGCAACAAAAAGCATGCCATTTCATGTAACAAAATTATTCTGATTTAAAGGTCTTTAAATGTCTATGGCATCAGTGTGTTGCACCTAAAGTTAAACATTTCCTGGATATTATCTATATTATACTAATTTGCGCCTTCAATGCAGTGCTTTATTTAGGGGGACAAATTGAAGAAAAAAATGTTGAGACTTAAACTTAGTTTGCTCATTACACTTATAATTATCTATAATGGTTTCTATTTACTATAATGATTTGATAGAACGAACTTCTTGTTAATGTCTGTTATAATGACTTTAGACAACTGACAGAAATTTGTTTTGCTTTTGCAGCAAAGTGAAAAGCTTATTGACGAAATTAAACGTGTAAAGATAAGCACATATATTCAGGAGAATGGGAGCGGAAAATGGAATTTCTTACTACTTGGTCCTTGCGGAGCGGGGAAGTCATCCTTTATCAACTCTGTAATAAGTATATCAAAAGGGAAATATCTTAATAGTGCTTTCACAGGCGGATTAAACATCGGAAGCATTACACGAAAGGTATTACTTTAATCAAAGAATAATTAAAGTCTGTCCTATCCCTAATGGAATAGAACTTTTGCCGGATATGAAATAATAATACGAGGTCGCTCAAGATAAAAAAACTCTACGATCGGGAATTATTGAGGATTTTTTTTAATTGTCTAGTTTTCTTTGAAGGAAAATTTATATTTCTTTACGGCGCGTTTCTAAAGTTTATATCGTAGCTTTATTTATAGAGGCTCATAGGGAAGACTGGGCTTGCCTAACTATGTTGCCTCTTTAAATAAAGTCATTATTATTATTATTATTATTATCGTTTGATTAACCCGGTAAAGCACGTATCATGTTAGTAAAATGAACATAATTATTTAGCATAGCTTAATCTTCAATAAGTTACATTTTGGCTACTAAGCAGAAGTTAATTGTGGTGCAGAACTTCAAAATGATGAGACCAAAATACGAAACAAGAAAATCAAGTAGAAATGGGTTTTCTTTTTTCCAGAATGGAATCCAAATAAATTTCTTACAATTTTTCGAAATGCAACGACTTATTTATATTGAAATGATCCTTTATTGCCAGTCTGTAATCAGTTCAATAAATCATACTTTAAGTTCTTCTCACTTTAGAAACTCGTCCACTATCAATCGTTTGTATTGTCATGTTTTGTCTTTTTTATTTTGTTTTTGTAATAAGTTTCGTAATAAAAACACTGTTCCGAATGCAAAATTATTTGGGTTAGCAATTCGACACATCCTTATCAAATAGTTCTTCCCCAATAAATTCTTGTCAGTATCGCAATGTTTAAAACTCTAGAAAATGGATCCATGACGAAAAATATCTTTTATTATGTCAGCATAAATTGCAAAATATATAATGTAACAAAAACGATAATGACATCTGCGGACTGGGGAGGAAGCGTAAAATGTTATGTAACCTTACAAAGATTTAAGAGGGAGATCGAGGGAAATTTAAACAGTTTTCCAATAAAAATTAATTTTCGTGTCATTATCAATACGCCCGGCTCGGCTCTTATTTTGTCTGTTACATCATTTGATGTTTGTTCTTCAATTCCATGATAAAATAATATTTCGATTATGGAAGGAATGGATGCAATTTTAAAACTACCTGTCGTCCTCGTCTGAACTGTTTCCCTCTGCTGTGTTTACATAGATTTTATGAGTGTTTCGTCTTTTTTCATCGGTCGTTTCTTTCGCTAATCGATCAAAACCCTCGTATGATGTTTAAATATTTTTATTGATAAATATTTTAGACAGACATTGATTAAAATTAATGAGTTAACGTAAAAATATATTACGACGTTTAAAAAATATAAAATATTGTAGTTTAATTATTCCTCTTAGATTTGCAACACGAAACCCGTAACGCTCTCATTAAAGGAAAAGGACGTCGTGCAATTACTTCTCTTCTGAAACGAGGACCATTCCTAGTCTGTTGTTATCATAATAATAACAACAACATCCATTAATAACCACTCATATCGGAATGAACATTATTTGGAATAATATCAAAAATATTGTCAAATAAAATGAACTATTTATTTCTTTTGTTAGGATAATCCTTCGGCGTAGCTGTATTAAATTAGTCTTGAGTTAATGGAATATAAAGTTACCAAACCTTTAGTTAGATAAAGACATGTATCCTCGTTCAAAAGAGAAAAAACACAGTGAAGAACTTTAAGGACAAGATAATTGTTCATTCATATTTCTGCAGATGCTTAAAATCAATTATTGTGAAAAGTAATCAATAAATAAATTATTACAATTTAAATGAAATTGTTTTAACAGGATTACAACTAAATTTGCAAGTATAGTTACAATTAATATTTCTAAGAATAGTAATTAATTTAATCCAATTATTGTTTAGAAAAAAAATTAAATGATTACTTTTAAATAGTTTGTCATTACATTTTCATATCGAGTTTCATAAAAAGTTTAAGTACATGTTCAAAAAATTCTGTAAAATCATAGCAATGTACTTCTTGAACCATTTATGATGAAATATGATAAACAAGATCAACAAGGAAAAATGGCACCTATGTATAGAAAAAACAACAACAAAAAACGATCAGTTTCCAGTTTCAGTCTTCAATAGTAATGTTATCACAATTCAGTTTTATGATGTTGTTACAGTAGTTGAAACGCTGATATCTTACTGCCTGTCACAGAACATCGTTTATATAAATGTCTGAATACGCCTCAAATTATTAAAAACACATGTTTAACTTGAATGTCAGGGCGGCAAAAATGGTAAAATGTTTACCACAGGGTGATGGCATCAAATGAAGAAAAACCTGTCTTTGTAAACGTTTGATATGTTTGCTACAGTTATATAATTAGTGAGTTTCTTAACTAGTTTTTAAAACTAAATCGGTATACTTATTTTAATTCGTAAATAAACTAAACTTTTTATCAAGATAATAACTTTCATTCAAGAGGAAATGTAATTTTGTAATGTAAAAGTAAAAGCATTTCTCAAGGTCGTTGATCTCTAATGAAAATAAGATCATAGCATAAAAAGGTCATAAATGAATCTCTGTTTGCTAGAAATGACACTGTTAGTAAAAGCATGTTTAAAAGGACGATTATTAAAATAATGCTTGAGAATCTAAATTCTTTGCCGATTACTCATGGTCAGCCTCAGGACACAACGCATCTGCCAGTCCATACATAAGAACATGATGTAAAATCATTATAAGATTCTATAGTTTAATATAATTTCAGAAATATATAGCACAAAAGGAAATATATAGTATATAAAATATTTAAGAATGATTATGTCAAGAGTGTAGATGTAAACAGTACTTTTGGTTTAGAAAAAAATATGGCACACATTTAACAACAGTCAGGACATAGGTAAAATACATCCTAACAATATAAAATTTTAAATTGAGCTTTAAGCAAAACGAACACACAAGAAAAGTTTTATCCAAGTACCAAATAAGCAAATCATAGTTTTAAAATTTTGACTTATATAAATCGTAATTTTTTAGGATATGAGCATATCATAATTCTATAAATACGTTCCTATAAGTTTAACTTTACAGTTTAACATTTTAATAGTATGTCGGGATAAATCAAACGCTTTTCAGTTTGCACCGACCATAGTGTTTCATTTTACTCCATACACCCTTGGTAACACAAGAGGTCGTCCGTGGTCGAGTGCTTTAGGCCGTTGTCTCCAAAACACTTGCCTCAAAGCTTTCGGTTCGAATTTCAACGGGGACTTTGATTTTGATATCCAGCATATGGGAAGTCAGTGGTTCTACTCAAGTACGTTTTCTTCTTACTTTTTTATACAATTCTTATCTATTTCTAATACGTGCACTTACTATGCAATGTCTTGTTATTCGTGATTTTCAAGTTCTGTAAAACATGTACATGTACTCTCTCAGCTGGAAAATACATAATAAGCGGTAGATTCTGTCCCGTTTTAGAAAGAAGCTATTTTTTCCACGGTACGGTAATTTGATATTTTCAACAGTAAGTGCTAAGAACAATCCAATTAATTATTTACTTGTTTGGTCAATGGAAATTCAATTAAGTCGCTGTCATTCATATGCAAATGCTTATAAATAATATAAGATGGTGTTATCATGTTAAGAGTACTTGTATACGCACGAAGGTCATAGAAAAGTAACTTTTTGAATTGGGAAATACATGTATAAGCCTTCTATCGTTATCGTTCCCAAACGACACTTTAGGTTTTTTAGATGCGCGCATGATTGATATTTTCTCATTAACATAGTTAATCAATTCACTACACTGCTTTTTTCTGATTGCTTTTAACAAAATGAATTTAAATTCACAACTGAATATTAACGTAATAATATAGATCTGTATGTTAGAATTTAATTTTTGTAAATGGTATTTTATAATAAATGGTTTTAATTAGCGATCGTTGTTAATCCTCATTACTCGCTAGCAAAATTATATAAAAATGGAAACCAAAGGAACATAAAAATAGAATTTAAGTATTGATATTTGTATTTAACAGTTTAAGTCGTACTCAGGTGGTTCATTTGATAATCTGAGGTTTTACGATACTGCCGGACTTATGGAGACCGAAGGATTCAACACAGAGATGATGACGAGAGTTCTTCGTGGAAATGTTAAAGAAGGATATGACGTAAGTAGAAGAATATTGGTTAAACGGATTGAAAATATGGGAAAGGTTTAATTCATTAAGAGCAATGACAACAAAAGTAAACTTATCCCAAATTTGACATAGATTGTCTTACAAATTCCTCTTAAGGGCCCTTTTCAATCTTTATTTTACATGCATTGCAGAAGATATTTATTATAGTCTTGTAAATATAAGTCGGGAGTTAAATGCAGGTACAATGAATTGCAATTACAGAATTAAATCAAATGTTGTAAGTAAAATGAGGTGTTAAAATGTTTAACAGGAGAGGGTTTTGACGTCTTATCTGTGATATGCAGGCTTCGTAACCTCTGATCCCCTTTCAAAATTTCATTTTATTTAGATCCGCCCATTGTTTTCTCGTTTAGGGCAAACGCATTTTTTAACTTGGGGACCAAATGCCGCTTTTCATGGAATGGCACTTACGTGTCACATTGAAGGTTCCATGATAACCGCCATATGAACACATCTGCGGATGTATCAAAATTCAAAATTGTTCCACTTCATGTTAAATGTTGAATTCTGCTTTTGCCGGTGCTAGGGGGTGTGGACGGTAACTTGCACTTGACAGTATCGTCCATTAACAGGCTCAATCAAACCGAGCCTGCAACATTTTCAAATTATGCCGTGTTGATCTTTCTTTAGGGATTCTTATTTTCTCTATTTTATTAGTTCCGCCAATGTTTTCTCTTTAAGACACACGTCTTCTTTTACTTGGGGACCATACGCCGCTTTTCATGTAATGTCATGGAAGTGTCACATTGAAGGTTCCATGAAATCCGCCGTATGAGCACATATACGGATGTTTCAAATTTCAAAAATTTGACATTTCATGTTTAAATTATGAATTCTGCTTAAGCCGTTGCTAGGCGGCGTGACGGTAGTTTACACTTTACAGTACCGTCCATGAACATGCTAAATCAAACCGAGCCTGCAACATTTTCAATTTTTGGACTTGCTTTCCGGGTTCTTATTTTCTCTATTTTATAAGCCCTTACCTGTCTACTCAGTTTGTTGTTTTCTTTTCAAACAGTAAAAAGATGAAAATTGAAGATTCGGTTTGATTTAGTCTTAAATTATTGAACGTGTTGAATAAAAAATCATAGTATGCAAAGCCTTTTGTCTTATCTCAAGTATGCACTACCATTGATAACATCAAATTAAAAGATTTGAACAGAACTTTCAAAGAAAGAGCATCATACTAGCCCATATTTAGATAAAAATGAATTTAAAATATTATGTATGTAAATGTATGTAAATAATTATGTGCTTCCTACGTAGTTAAAAATACTTCAATTAATTCTACATATTTCTAATACTGACTTCACAATACATGACTGTAGAAATGAAGAAAGTTTTCAAGATCTGCGTGTTATGTTCGATACTAATATTGTAATGTTTGATACACACTTGTAATATGTTCCACTTGCTATCATGTGTATAATATTATAGACGATATATTTTAAACATTACAGCTATACTGTGAACAGTATCTAATAATATTTTCAGTAAATATAAGTGTGTTTATTGTATTGTAGCTTCTGTTACTTGTACGGTGGAACATTATTTGGGGGTTTTAAACTGATTTGGATGATAATCATCTATATTTACGCATTTAGATTACAAACATCTATTTAATTTATCTTCCAATATATAGTTATCGAATATTTTCTCAAAACAAAAACAAAAATTGCTCAAAACATTGATAAATATATAGATTGCCATTGGAATAATTCAGTAATGTTCGATACGAAATGAAATTCATTAAAATACCTGTCGTGAACATTACAAAAATCTGGAAATACAGTGATCCCTTGGAAGCATTGATAGCAACAAAATTACATGAAAATTGCAGACTTGGTTTGATTGAGTCTGTATATGAGGGATAATGAAAAAGTGCAACATCCTTCATGCCCCCCTAGCACCTTTCAACACTTAATAGTTCTAGCATCAATGATCCCGAAGGACAAGAAAAACACTGAATTAAAGTACGGGGCAAGTTTTTACAGCTGCCAGACAGCACTTGACACCTGCTGTTGTGAAGTATAAATATCTTTAAAAAAAAGTGTGACCCCTCGGAATCACAACAAAATTACATGAACAATGGAGACACGGTTTAATTGGGTCCTGTACATGAGGGATAATGAAAAAGTGCAACATTCCACACACCCACTAGTAAGACCATTTTTTATCATTCTAGACAGTTTTCTGAGCAAAATTCAACAGAACGTAAGAGGACGGTTTTGAATATAAATCGGTCTTTTTCTAATGATATGTACATGCAAACAACTGAAACAACTATCGTTTACATGTTCAAATTCAATCCAAAACGTCGAAATATAGGCACTTGTTAGTTTATTTGCACTAACTTCTTAAATTTCTACACAAATCATGACCCGATTGTACTTAATTCGTACCCCGTAACGCATAGTGAATATTAAGTGAAGCTGGGAAACAGCGATAAATCGGGTTTCTAACTTTCGAAATAGAATCTCGTGT
The DNA here is from genome assembly GCF_026571515.1 of Ruditapes philippinarum. Classification (NCBI taxonomy): domain Eukaryota; kingdom Metazoa; phylum Mollusca; class Bivalvia; order Venerida; family Veneridae; genus Ruditapes; species Ruditapes philippinarum. The sequence continues at coordinate 19,921 of NW_026866193.1, read as the reverse complement.
AAGGATTTGCATTTACTTGAAATAAAGAAGTTGGTGCAATAAATGAATGTGCCTTTCAAAAATGTTTACGTCTCTTTTTTGCTCAATTATCTATATGTTCACATTAATGTCTTGTTGATGGGTCTCTTACCTGCTGAGAATAAACAGTTCTTCTAGATCTATTTCTCAGTTGATCGCCTGTTTGGCCTATTTGAAATTCCTTTCAGCCGCTGCATGTCAAAACATATAAACCGTTTTCAACAGTGCAGCCCATGTGTTCCTTTGTATGAAATATTTAATCAGTAAGAATTGAAAAAGATCCTTCCATTAAATAATTACAGAGGCAACACCCAAGTTCATTGCGTTTTCTTCAAATTCTGAACATTCTGAACATACTAAAATGAGTTTTAAATATGATAATCGTCTTTTGCATTTAATGGCCTTAGTGTTGCGTATGATCGTTTTAATGTTTATGCACCCGGGCATATTGTTATGGAACCGTCCGTCTGTCTGTCTGTCTGTTTGTCTGTCTGTCCATACGAGATTACCCTTAAACGGAAACTTGGATTTCTCTTAAGTATCAATGGCTTTATAATTTACACACTTATCAATACAAAGCACATAAGCTTGGCAAGTTACATAATTATGGCTTCCATTTTTATCAAGTTATTGCCCATTTCAGCACTTTGAAAATATATAAAGTTAACCTAAACCGGCAAATTGGACATAAATCTTAAGTTTTATCTGTACTAATGGCTTCATAATTTTCACACTTATTTATCAATTAGAAATACATGATATCGCCAAGTTATATAACCGTGACATCCATTTTTCCAAGGTTTCCCCCCTTTTTACCTTGAGAACTGGGTCTTGTATGGTTAACCTATTTCCGGCAAATTGGATTCATCTTAGATTTCTCATAATTACCTCATTCATTTAATGATATCTTTCATATTTGTTCTGGATGCCTTGAATGGTCCTGGTGAAAAATCTTGGACTCGGTCTTTCTAAGTATAACACAATGATACGTCACCAGTAACACATGATTGGTCACGTGACCTATCTTTTAAGTAGAACAAAACCTTCAAGCAACGTAGGTTGATTTTATTTTTTTTTACTTTTTTAATCTTTTTTTTAGATTAACCTGAGCTGTAATCTGATTACAAATAACATTGGCAACAAACGCAAGAGACTCGGTTTTTAACTTTTCTACAAGCTGAGTGACTGTGTCACGTGACCTCCGTTAATTTACATATAAGGAGACCATCTTTTACAGATACATGTTGTCTTCTATTATCCTTTTACCGCATGAGCATTTCGTGAAATATGGTCGTTTTAATTGAAAAGCTACCGCCCCCTTCAAGCCCCCCAAACAGAAGGGGGCACATCCCGCTTCTGGTAACCCCTTTATGTGACATTCTGATGGGGGCGGCGCCGAAAAGTAATCACTTTTTTAACAAGTTTTTAAATGAAAAACAGTGTTTGGAGCCTAAATGGGGCAGTTTTTGACTGTTTGAGGCCTCATAAGGTGGGTGCAAAAAGCCGTCAAAACACGTCTTTATGAGGTAAAAGGTTAAACGTGTATGAAATATTACTGTAACAGATCTTTAAAAACTTTTACTCATACAGCTTTTATTTTCTAATTGATGTCTTTCATGTTTAATACAAAGTGCCAAGAAAGGTCCTCTGTGTTTGTGTTTAGTTAGGGGTCATTCGGGTCCAAAATCAAGGTCACCACTGTCAAAAATAGATTTTGACACTTTTACAGGTGTATTAGCCTTATTATATTGACATATGTCTTTTATATTTAGTAGGAACATAAATTGAGGTCTTCTTCTTTGGATGGAGTCAATGATCAAGGTCGCCAGTGTTAAAAATTAATGTTTTACACTTTTGCTCAAACAGCCTATATTTATTGACAGATGTTTTTCATATTTGGTAGGAAGATAACTTGCATGGTATACTTTCTTTCGATTGAGTTGGGGTCAGTGGTGGTCAAGTTAAAGGGTGCCAATAATAGGTTTCTACACATTTGCTTATATAGCCTTCATTTTTTACTTTAATGTTTTATATTAGTTAGGATGATAAGTTGCGTAGTCTTCTTCCTTTGGATTGAGTTAGGGATCAGTTTGGTGCTAAAAATAGATTTTTACACTGTTGCCCATACAGCTTTTATTTATGGACAGATGTCTTACATATTTGGTACGAAGATAACTTGTATGGTATTTTTCCTTTTGATTGAGTTTGGGGTCAATGGCTCAAGGTCAAGGGTGCCAATAATAGATTTCTACATAAAAGCCTTTTTTGACTGATGTTATTCATATTTGAAAGGATAATAACTTGCATTCTTCGGATTGAGTTAGGGGTCAGTTGGATCAACTTCACCAGTCATAAAAAATATTGTTTTTCTCTTTTGCCCTTACAGCCTTTATTGACATAAGTCTTTCAAATTCGGTAGGAAGGTATCTTTCATGGTCTTCTTCCTTTGAATTGATTTAGAGGTCAGTGGGTTGAGGTAAATGGTGCTAAAATAGATTTTTACACATTGGCTTATAAAGCCTTTCTCTAAAGACTGACCAGACATTGTATAAAGTTGAACCTACCGTGTTCTTGAGTGTAATTTAACCATCACTGTCATTTTTTAATTTTTTCTAGACTTTCTACCAAACAAACACATTGAATAATTAAGATGTGACATTCAGCTTAACCTTAAATTGACTTTGACCGTGAATGTCAAGTTAATGAAATTCTCTTGTTTTTCTGTAACTGGCTTTATCTTTGTTATTTATGACTAGATTAACTTTATATTAAGACACAACATTTTTAGGATATGACCTTCATATATTTTAAACACAAATTGACCTGGCTCATTAATAACTTGACCTTAAAGGTACAGTTATTGATTTTTCACTGCTTTTTGTTGTAATTGACTGTATATTGGCAATTTATTGGATTTTCCTCATATTTGGACAAAAATAACCTTTTGGACAAGATCTTCTAAAAGGTCGAACTGATCTTGACCTTGACCTTTACATGACCTTGACCGTCAACGTCAAATTATTGAAATATTATTAAATTGTCATTATTTTGTTATAAATGCACGGAGAAGACAAGACTTATACATGTATGTACTAACCGCTTGCCAAATTACTGTTTGCCTGGTGACGTTCCATGAATTAACATTTATTAAGCCTTTAAAATACGAGAATAGAAAGAGAAAATTAACCATTAATCTCGCATTTACGACATCTGATTAAGTAGTTCGCTGCTATAATAACATGAACAAGCCTTCGTACACCTTTTCCGAAGATATATCCGATTTCAGCACACTTGAATGCAAGGGCTGGTTAAATTCTGGTACTATACGAAATATTTGTTTGTTGTTTTTTTGTCAGAATCGAATTCATAAATATAAGACACTGAAATAATGAGTAAATGCAGAACTGTTCAAATAAATTACTTAAAATCACTATTGTATTGTTATTTATCAAAAAAGCTATTCTAAACAAACTAATGGTTATCATAAGATTATATCAAATGTTTAGCGTGGTTGTTGAAAACTGATAAAATCTTTTCTTTCGATATTGCCTTTTTGCCGTTTGGAAATATCGTATTGTAAAAAGGTCTACAGGGATTTTCATTTACTCTATTATACGGCAGCGATAGAACGCCGCGCGTATAAAGGAAAACTAAAATTTGGCTTGTTGATTTTGGGGATTTTGGTGGCAATAATGTTACAAAAATCAGTCAACATAGCAATACCACAACAGAAAAAGAATAACTGCTTGTCGATTTAGAGACAATTACAATGTAAATACTTTTCAATGAAGATATGCCTTGCTTTTCCTCTAAGCAGTTTATGTTTAATTGTTGTTGTGTCCTTTTCTTCCTACTGATGTTTCAGGTTTTGGCTTTTACTCTCCGGCGCATGAACATAGCTACCATAGAAATTTCGGGAAAACGATTGATAAAATTTTGTTGTTTTCACAAATTAGCAGGATTTATCTCATAAAGCTTTTCAAATGTACATGATTAATTCAGACTTGTGTAGGTTAAATGGGCTTGATATAAATCTGTCGGTTCTTTTAGTTGTTCCTGGCAGTCCGTCTTTACGCCCGTCTGTTTGAAATTTATAGCGTATCCGCTTTGAACTGAAGAAATTAATACTTTGCAGTGAAGACATTTTACTAATAAAGAGACGATGGTGCAGAACTCAGGTTTGGCCTGTCCAGATCATTATTGGCCATCGCCCCGGGCCACTTTATTTTCATTAGGCTTTATATAGGAAAACACATTTAAGCCTTATATATAGTGAAACAATGCCCAGAGCTCAGATATTTGGCATGTAGCACTGCTTAGTAGACCTTAAAAAAAATTACATAAATTATGACTCCCATAAGCCCATTCCTTGCCGATCAGTTAGTTTATGTGGACTTATTAACATGTCTTAAAATCTTTTTCTCCTAAACTATAAAAGCCAGAACCATCAATAAATAGTCTTCTACAAAGGTTTAATACCCATGACCTTGATGTCAAAATTTGCCCTGCACTGGAGATGTCATACTTTATGTAGATTGATCTAAAACAAAAAGGATCTTTTAATGGAAAACTACAGTGCTAATTGCGATATTTGGCATGCTTAGTAGACCTCTATTACATATTTAAAAATCATGCACCAATGGTCAAAATTCCCCACCCTTGAGTTTATCTAGTATAATAAGGAAATTTAGATACAACATGTTGGTGAAGTTTCGTAAATTGGCACCTTCACTAATTGACAGATCATTTTTGGATTACTGAAACAAATTTCATTCGGGCGTTCATAATTAGTAATTAAAAACAAAGGGACGATAGCAATAAATTGAGCATATTAAACGACTCATTGTGCAGTGTTTTAGGGTTTGTTTGAAACACTTACCATTTTAAAACAAGAGCCATGTTAACATAGCCATCCCTCGCCGAATGTGTTTGCTCATTGGAAGAATGTATATCTAGTAGAGCAGAATAATTGAATTGTTTAGAGGTCTTTTAGTAATGAAAACTGATAACAGAAGTGATTACAGATATGAAACCTATGTGAATACTGATGGCTGAAAATAACAAAGGGCAATAACTGAAAAGATAATGCAGGGTAGAGTTACTTTATTCTTGTTTTGGTTTAAAAAACTTTTTTCCTAAAGGGAAGATCTATGTAATCTTTTGAATTTTTCAATTTTGATCCCTCAAAACCCATTTTTTTAAGGGATAAATTTCCCGGAAAAAAAAAAAGAATGAAAAATAAAAAGGGAAATTTAAACTAAAAAAACTTTTTAAAGGGAAGGGGGGTTTTCTTTTTTTTGCGCCCCGCTTTCCCTTTCCCCAATTAGATAAACCCCAGTATGAAGTTTTAAATTTTTGCCATCTAAAAAGACGTTTTAAAGAAATCCCTCCACTCAGGTAAAAAAATTAAGTATTAAAAAAAAAAACCAAGGGGGCAAAAACCCTTAAAAAAAATTTGCAGGGAAAGAGTTTTTTCTTTTTGCACTGCGCCCCTTTTAATAAAAATTTTGATCTACCCCACCAAAGCAATGTAAAAAGAAAGACATTTTTTATTTTTTTTAAAGTATCTAAAAAAATTTAAACAAGGGCCTTTTCAAAGTTTTAAAAGAAAGGTTTTGGCTTTTTAAAAATTGGGTAAAACAAATCAAAATTTCAAAAATTTTCGCGGAGGGAATATCTTTTTTAATCAATAAAAATTGTCGGCTTTTTCCGTTAAGGCTTCGGATTTTTTGGGGTCGGAATTAAACTAAGAAAAATTTGGTATTTGGGAACTTTTTTTGGGAAAAAAAAAAAAAAGGACGTTATTTTGGGGACTTTAAAAAACGGGGACAAAATTTGGGGGACAGCGGGGACGATCAAAATTTCCCAAATTTTCTCCCACCCGAAAATTTTAAAATCCACGTAAAACAAAAATGCTTTTTTTAAGGGGATGTCGATTACCAAAAACTTCGGGAGCGTTATAAAAAACCAAAAAAAATTTCTACTGGAGTAGGGGGGATATATTACATGTTCGGACTGTTTTGGCGAGAAATTGCAAGGATAAAAGTGTGGCTGTCATAAAAAATGAACATTAATTGATCCAAACATTCCGTATGTATCATGTAAAAAATCTAATCGCAGTCGCTGCATCTCGGTGCCCTGCCATTTATGAATTATAGTAGTATAAAATAATAAACTTAAATACAGGAAATGTACATATATACAGTAATTGGTTTATATTGCCAAAGTATAAGAAAATCCACCTAGATTGCAGTCATTTGATGTCATTAAGCAATTGGGTTTTAAACCTAAACATCGCTCTTTTTTTAGATTATTTTTTACAATGTAAAAAGAGTTAATTACTTAGTAAACCCAAAGTAATCTAATTTGAATTCGTTTGTGAGGTATTGCAAATGGATAAATGTCTCGGAAATACCTTCCCAACCCAAATTAAAAAAAGGGGCGCTTTTTTTTTAAAAAAAAAAAAAAAGCGATTCAAAATTTGGGCTGTGTCGAAGACCCCTTTTTAAAAATTTTCTCCCATTTTTCATAATAGCCGAGTTTTTTTAAATTTAAAAGGCCCCGTATTTTTTTGCAAAATTTGGCCCTTTTTTATTTTTCATAATTTTGGGGGAAACCCCCAAAAGGCTTTTCAAAATTTTAATTTTATTCGTGAAAAATAAATTAAAGTTTTGGGAACTTCCCCACTCTTTTCCAATATCCTCTTTTTACATCAAGCCCAATGGACCTTTTAATCCCCCAAGTAAACCTTTTTTTGGGAAAATATAAAAAGTTTTCTTTTTTTAGTGTATAAACCAAATTTTATTATTTGCGCAAAGGGAAAATTAAAAAAGCTTTTTGAAAAAGAAAAATTATTTTAAATTTCTATACAGTTTAAAATTTTTTGGAAGCAAAAAAATTTAGATCAAAAAGGGTTTTTTCCCCCAACTTTTCCCTAGGTTTTTCCCTTTAAGTAAAAATTTGGGGTTTTTAAAATTTTTGGCATTAAAATTTTGCTTTTTTAATTAGCGTTTTTTTACCCCCTTTTTTTGGTTCGCTTTTACAAAGGGCCTTTTTTTCCCGCTTTTTACTAGGGCCTATTTGGTTTTTGCTTTTATAACGCCTTTTTTTTTCCGTTATAATGCGAAAAAAGGCTTTAAAACTAGGGCCTTTTCTTGTTTTTCGCGTTTTTAACCCCTTTTTTCGCGTTTTTTTTTCGTTTTTTTTGATCCCGGGGGTAATTCCCGCCTTTTGATTTTTCTTTTTATACCCCCTTTTTTTTTGCAATACAAACCGCCTTTTTAATCACAAAAAACCCGGGGGCGCAGGGGGGTTTTAATAAAAATCATTTAAAATTAAAAAAAAAGATATTACACTTTTATGAAAATTACACTAGTTAACATTTTTGGGGCATGGGCGTTTATTTTGCGTTATTTAAAAATAGTTTAAAATTAAAAATTCAGGGGGCGTCCCAAAAAAAAAAATGACTCTTTTTAAAAACCCGTTTTTTCCGTTTTTTTATTTTTATTTTATGTGATTTGATTATAAAAAATCTTACACCGGCTGTGGTTTTCATACCCGGAATAAACTGGGTCTCGGGGTTTAAAAAGGGTAACTTTTACGGCGGTAACCCCCGGCTTTTTTGGGCCCAGTTTCCGGGTAAACAGCTACCCAGAGCTAAGGTTTTTCCCGCTGTACCGACCCGCCAGTGTTTGATTTTTTTTCTTTGCTATTTAAAAGTCATTTTTTTTCGGAACCCAAAAATTTTAAAAAAATGGGTATTTTAATTTTGCACTTTTTTTTTTTAGTAGCCCTAAGAAAAATTACAAAAATTTTATTCATTTAAAGGGAAATTTTAAAGCCAGAAGCTCGCATAAATAAATTTTTAAAAATTCATTCCCAAAATCCTTTATTTCGCGTCATTTTCGCCTTTTGGGTTTTTCGTTTAAATTTTGCATTTTTAATTTTGCGTTTTTTAACGCCCCATATTTTGCCCTTACTTTGCCCTTTTTTTTTGGGTTTGGTTTTGCCTTTTTCCGTTATTACGGGCCCTTTGGGTTTTGCGTAATTTTCGGGGTTTTTAACGCATAAAACGCCTTTTTAGGGTTTTAACGGGCCCTTTTCATTTTTTTTTCTTTTTTTTTTGACCCCTATTGGCTTTTTTCGTAAATTTCAAAATTAAAAGTTTTTAATTTTTTAAAAAAAAACAATTAAAATTTTGGGGTCAAGGGTTTGGGAAATTTAAGGGGCCCTAAAAAAAAACGCCCAAAAAAAGGGGATTTAAATTTAAAAAAAGTTTTCCCAAAATTAGTTTTGATTTTTTTTCGGCAAAGGTATTTTTCACAAACCCAAATCCCAACCCCCTTTCCCCCCTTTAGTTTAAGCCCGACTTTTAAAAAATTTCAAACCCTTTAAAAAAAGGGGGAAATTTTTTGGGAAATTTTTGGAAAACCCTTTGCCAAAAAGTTTTTTTCTTACGGGGTGGGTTATTATCGGGAAATATTAAGGGGCTTTTTTCTTATTTTTATTTTGGGGCCTGAAATCATTAATAGGGATTTCTCGTTTTTTCCCCCAAATATCCCCCTTTTGGGCCCAACATGTAACCCCCCAGTTAACGGGGAAAGCCATGGGTTTGTTTTGTTTCGTTTGGGGTTTTTTTTTACCCAAAAAATTATGGAGTAAACCGGGGAAAAACGTTTTTAAAAACCGAAAATCACCTATTTGGCCCACCTGTTTTCCACCTATCAACTGCTTTTTGGGGGAAAGTTTAATTTGGAAAAAAAAATTTACCGTTTTGGGATTTTTAAACATTTTTTAAATTCTCATGGGTGGAATTGTTTTTACAAAAAAACCGAACAGAACCCTTTCCCAATTCTGAGATAGGGCAAGTTTTTTTAAACCAACCGATATCCCCCGATGGGGGACAACGAAAACCCCAAAATATGAATCCCCGGGGCCATATTTTGAGGGGAAATGTTAAACCCCCATTTGAGGGATTTAGCTTTTAAAAACAACCGATTTACCTTTAAACCGCCCGTTTTAAAAGCTCGATTTACAAACTTTTAAAACCTTTTTTAGTTTTTTAAAGCATTTTTTATCATTGACCCAAACCCCTTTTTAAATTTTGCTTTCTGTTTTACAAAAAAAAAAAAACAAAAATTTTAAAAATCACGCCTTTGGGGACAAAACCCATCATGGGGGGCAAACAGTAAAAATTTTAAATTAAAAAGACCGATTGGGGGCCGGGAACCAAAGGGGCCCGAAAAAGGGGTTTGGGGGGCTTTCATTTTTTTATTCTTTAAAAAATAAGAAAAGCTTCAGGTTCCCTCATAGGTGCAAATTTTGCTTTCTTGTTTCACAAAAGGGAAAAAATCTTTTATTTTTTTATTAAACCCCCCAGGGGTTTTTTAATGGGTTTTTAAAATTGGGGGGATAAAAAAAAAAATAAACAAAAAAGCAAATAAAATTTTTTTTAGTTTTTTCCCCAAAAAAGTGTTTTGATGATGACGACCCGTTTTTACAAGAAAAACCGGGGCTAAAAGGGCCCGGGGCAATTTGGGGCAAATGTGTCCCTTTTTATAGTGGATATTTGGGTTTATTAAATAGGGTTTGGGTAAACCTTAAAAAAAAAGATAATAAGGTTTTCAAACCCGTATTGGGGTAGTTTCTGGTAAAATTGGGGCCTTTTTTTACCCGTAACCCCCAAGAACCCTATACGAAAAAATTCCCAATTTTTAAAGCCTTTTTTTTAAAGCAATTTTCCCAAAAAATAAAAACCCTTTTTTTGGGTTTTTTGTTTTTGGGTGTTGTTTTTTTAACTTTACCTGCACAAAGTTACCCCGCGGGGAAACTTTTGTAAACGTTTTTGTTTCCGGGGGTTTTGGGCCCCTTTCCCGGGCCCTTTCCGTTCCCTAAAAATTTTTTCTTTAAAAGACATCTCCCCATAAACCACTGAGCCAATTTTATCCCCAAAATTCCCCAGGGGAAAGTTTTCCCTTTTGGGGGTCACCTTTTGGGGAAAAATTTTTCAAAGGAAATTTTAATTTTCCCTTTCAGGGGAAATCTGCCATGGGCCCAAACCCAAAAAAAAAAATCTTTTAAAAAAAATTTTTTCTTCTTAAAAAAACCAAAAGAGTAAAAGCTTAGATATTTTTGGGTTGAACCATTTTCTTTGGGAGTGTTTAAACCCAAATTTGTTTTAAATAAAAAACCCCCGGGGGGCAAAATTTTTCCCCGGGCCCCCGGGGGTTAAATTGATTTTTTCCCTGTATTGCAAAATAGTAAAAAAAAATTTAAAAAACTTTCTTTTTAAAAAAACCCCAAAAGGGGCTAAAAGCTTAAATATTTTTCTTTTAAAAAGTTTTCCCAATTTTGGTTTTTTACCAAATTTTTTTCCCAAAAAAAAAAAACCTTTGGGGCCCCGGGGCCCCCGGGGGCCTTTTATTTTTCCCTATATGCAAAATAATAAAAACTTAAAATCTTTTTTTTTAAAAAGAACCGAAAAGCTAGGGGCTTAAAAATATTTTAAACAAAGGAAAAATGTTTTATTGGGTTTTCTACCAAAAATTTTTTTCAAAATATGAAACCTTGGGGTTTAAAATTTGGGGCCCCCCCCCGGGGGGTTTATTTTATTTTCCTTATGTGTGTATAAAACAAAAACTTAAAAAAAAAAAAATTTTTTTTTTTTTTAAAAAATGCTTTGAGTTTTTGGGTACTACCCCCATTTAACAGGGTTTCCGGGAGTTGGTTTTACCAAATTTGTTTTAAAAAAAAAAGCCCTGGGGTCCAAAATTTTGGGCCCCCCTCCTTTAAAAATGTGAAAAACAAAAACTTAAAAAAAACTTCTTTTTAAAAAAAAAATTCCCAAAAAGCTAGGGGTTTAAAAATAAATTTAAACAAAAAAAAGAAACTTTTTAGTGATTTTCTACAAAGTTTGTTCCCAAAAAAAAGCCCCGGGTCAAAATTGGCCCCCTTTCGTGGGGGGCATTGATTTTCCTTTTTATGTGTATTTGCCAAAAAATTTAAAAAACTTTTTTTGGGAAAAAAAACCCAAAATTTGCTTTGAGTTTTAAAATATTAAGCATAAAACCCAAATTTTTTATAACAAAAAATTGTTTTAAATAAAAAGGGCCCCTTGGGGCCCCAAAAATTTTGGGCCCCTTTCCCCCGGTTTTGCCCTTTTTTTTATCTTTAAAGTGTAAAGAAAAAAAAATTGAAAAAAAACTATTTTAAAAAAAAACCCCAAAGGGGTAAAAAACCTTAGGGTGGTTTAAGGGATGAAAAAATTTTTTCTAAAATTATCTATCAAGTTTGTTAAATAAAACCCCTTTGGGTTTAAACTCCCCGTTTCCAGGGGGCCTATTTTTAACAGGTAAAGGGGAACTTCGGGGGCCATCAGGGCCCCTCTTGTTTTTTGGGAAGGGTGGGTTTTTTGGTTTTTGTTTTTTTTTGTTGTTTTTGGTTGTTTCTTTTTTTTTGGTCCCCGCTTCTTTTCTTTGTTTTTTTTATTTTGTTTGTTGTTGTTTTTTTAGATTACTTTCTTAGTTCTTTCCAATTTTAATAATTAAAAAACTTTTCAACAGTACATCGGGATTTTTGCGGGGCCCGGTTTTCGGGGCCTTTTGATGCAGGGGCTGAAAACCCAAAGGGCCCCTCCCCCCCCAGCTGGGCCCCAAAAAGATTTTTTTTACCATCTGGGCTGGAATATTTTTTTGGGTCAGTTTTTAAAATTTTTATTTTTTAACCCCCGGGAAACCCAAAATTTTGGGGGGTGTTTTATAAAATTTAAACTCGGGGGGGTGGGGTCGGCCCAAAGGCCGTCCGTTGCATTTTCCTTTTCTGGAGCTTTAATTTTTAAAAAACTATTTGGTTTGGGAAATTTCAAAAAAAAACTTCTTTACAAGGGGTAAAAGCACAAAAAGGGGAAAAGTGCAGTGCACAAGAACCAAAAAAACTCAAATTCAAAAATTTAATTACAAAATTTTAATTTTCCCACTTTTTTGCTTTTCCATACCCTTTTTTTTGCCCCAAAACCTTTTAATTTTTAAAGGGATAAGGGTTTGGGAAATTTTTTAATTTTTAACTTCATAAAGGGTTTCAAACACTTGAGGGGAAAGGGTGCAGTGCGGAAAAACCAAAAAACCCCCTTTTTTGGAACAAAATTTACAGATTTTTGGGGCCCTTTTTTTATTTTTCCTTTGCCCGGGAAAGCAAAAACCCTTAAAAACCCTACTGGTTGGAATTCAATCCCAACTTCATAAAATTTCTTTAAAGGGGAAAGTGGGGTTTTGCAAAAAAAAACGATAACACCATTATGGCCCAAAATTTCCCAAGTTATTGTCCTTTGAAAACCTTTTTCCTTGTCGGGGCAAAATTTTAAAAAATTTAACGGGTTGGGGAATTTTAATCCCAATTTTTCAATGATCAAACACACAATTAGAGGAAGGGGCAGGGGCACAAAAAACTTTTAAACTTTTGTCCGGGAAGAAATTTTAAAAAGATTTTAATTTTCCATTCTTTTTTCTTGCCCAAAAAGCAAAAATTTTAAAAATTTTACTTTTGGGAAATTCCCAATTTTTAAAATTTTTCATACAATGGTCGAGAATTTTTGAGAGGGGGCGCAGTGCCAAAAAACCAAAAACCCCTTTTTTGATTCTTTTTTAAAGAATTTTTTCCCCTTTTTGTTACTTTTAATTTTTCCAGTGAAAAAATTTTAAAAATCAATGGTTGGGAAAATTAAATTTAAAAAACTTCAACAATGGTAAAGGGGGCAGTGAGTTTAAATTTGGCAATGCACAAAAACCAAAAAACTCTATTTAGAAAAATTTAAACAGTTTTTGGGCCCCTTTTTTTCCCTTTTTTTGTCCAGGGGCAAAAATTTTTAAAATTTTGTATTTGGGAATTTCCCAATCAATTTCCCTTTACAAGGGTTTCCAAAGCGCAAATAAAAAGGAAGTAATTGAAAAAAAACCCATAATTTCCGTCTTTCGTTTTTGGGTTAGAGTTATTGCCTTTTTTTTCCTTTTTTTCCTTTTGCCCGGGTTGGCAAAACCTTAAAAAACAAAAATTTTAAATTTTCAATGAAATTTTCTTTAACAAGGGTTAAAAGGCGAAAATAAGAAAAAATTTGCAGTGTTTTAAAAAAGCGTAACTCTTTCCGGACTTTTTACAGGTTATTCAAAAAAAAAATTTAAGGGGTCAGCTACTTTAAAAAGGGGAAAATTGCAACTTACAAAAACCCCAAAACAATTTTTAAATTTGGGCCAAAAAACCCCAAAAACCCCAAATTTCAATTTTTTTTGGGAAAAGGTATTCTTTTAAAAGAAAAACCTTCCTCTTTTCCCAAAACCCAGTTTTTGCGGGGAAATTAATCACAAAAAAGTGATTTTTTCTAATTTCCCTTTTACCCAAACATCCAGTTTTTTAAAAATTCTCCGGGCCAAAGGGGGTTTTGGGCAGGGGATCTTTTTTCTTTTAATTTTCCTTAAAAGACACTGCAAAAACAAAACCTATAAAAAAATAAAATTTTGATATTAAATTATAAAGGGAAGGGTTACTAAAAAAGGGCCCCTGGAAAGGGTCAAAAAAATTAAACCCCTTTTTTAAACCCTTCATTTTTTTTAAAAATTTTCCCCAGTCTAGGGGCGGGGGGATTTAACCCCCCCCAAGCCCACCCCAATCACAAAATTTTCTTCATTTAAAAGGACTTAATTTTTGCCCCTTTTAAAAAAAATTAGGGGGTATTTTTTTTTTGTTTTAATGTGGGGTCTGTCTGTTTTGTGGGGTCGGGTGGGGGTCTGTCGGCCGTCCTTTGCCTTTGGGTGGGGGAACCACATGGTTTCCGCTGATTATCTTAAAAAATTTTTTTCTTTCCAAAAATTTTTCATTTTTCACATAGGGGTTTGGTCATAACTAGTTGGGAGGGCCCCCTTTTAAATTTTTTGGGTTTTTGGGTTTCAAAGGTCAGGGGCCCAAAGGGCCTTAAATTTTCAAAAGGGTTTTCCCCACTGTTTATTTTGGGGAAAAAAGAATTCACCCAAAAAAAAGTTTTTACATTTTCACTTTAGTGTTTGGATCATAGATATTTTAAAATTGGCCCTTCAAATTGGGGGTTTTTTGGGGTCACTAGGCCCAAAGGTTTAAAGGGTTTCACGGGGGCCCTTTAAATTTTTAATATGGTTTTTTTGCTAAATTATTTTTTTAAAAAGTTTTTTCATAAAAACCAAAGTTTTTAAATTTTTTCCCTGGGGTGTTTGGCCCAAAACCCAATTTTTAAATGCCCCCTATTGTTTTTTGGGGTCATTTAGGCCCCCAAAGGGTAAAAGGTCACGGGGGTTTTTTAAAATGTCAAAATTTGGTTTTTCCAAACGGAAATTATTTTAAAAATTTATTCACCCCAAAGCCCTTCATACTTCACGTTTTTTGTTTGGGTTTAATAACAACCCCAAAGGGCCCCCTTAAAAATTTTGGGCCCACTAGGTCAAAGGCCCAAGGTCACAAGGGGCCTTTAAAAATGTAAAAAATGGTTTCGGGTTTAAATTATCTTAAAAAAAGTTTTTGTCCAAAGTTTTTCATTTTTCCCACATATGGGTTTTTGGTAAAAAACTAGTATTTTGCCCCCTTTTGGGTTTTTGGGGGTTTCATTTGGGTAAAAGGGGTCAAGGGTCCAGGGGCATTAAAATGTTAATAGGGTTTTTCCGTTTTTTAAATTTTGGGTTTTACTTTTTTTTCACAAAGGGTTTCATTTTTTCACATATAAAATTGGTCAAAACCCTATTAGATGACCCCAAATTGATTTTGGGTCACTAGGTCAAAGGAAAAAGGGTTTCCCCAAGGGCCCTTTTAAAAGTCTAAGGGGGTTTCCCCGCTTTTATCTTTGAAATGTATTCTTTCCCGCAAATTTCTACATTTTTTAAACTTTACTGTTTGGGTTTCTTTTAACTAGTAGATGATCCTTATTTTTTTTGGGGGTTCACTAGGCCAAAGATCAAGGTCAAAAAGGGGGCCCTTTTGGAATGAAAATTGTTTTTCGCTTTTTAAATTCTTGGTTACAAAATTTTCGGAAGTTTTTCATATTTAAAATTTTTTGGATTAGTCAAATTTTTTTAGTTGACCCCTATTTATTTTGGCAACGGGGTCAAAGATAAAAGGGGCCCACGGGGTTTTTTGGAATTTGGTAAAGGGTTTTAAAAGCTCTTTTTCTTGAAAAAAATAATTTTTGGAAAAAGTTTATATTTCACATATTGTTTGGGTTTCAAAAAACCAAAAAATTTGGTCCGTATTTTTTTTGGGGTTTTCTAGACCCACAAAAGGGCCAAAAAATTTGAAAAAAGGTTTCCGCTTATTTTTCTTAAAAAACTT
The DNA here is from genome assembly GCF_026571515.1 of Ruditapes philippinarum. Taxonomy (NCBI): domain Eukaryota; kingdom Metazoa; phylum Mollusca; class Bivalvia; order Venerida; family Veneridae; genus Ruditapes; species Ruditapes philippinarum. Next base: position 4,564 of record NW_026866193.1, on the reverse strand, counting down.
TTTAAATCAAAAAAGGTCTTAAATATTTCTAATATTTTGGCCCACTAGTAGGGGGCCCTCTATTTTTGGTCCCTGGGTAAAAGGTCAAGGTCACGGGGGCCTAAAAATTTTTCTCATGACCCTTTGAAAAAACTTTTTCTTTCCCCCAAAGTCTTCATTTTTTTTCCTTTTTTTTTTCCCAAATTGAAAAACTTAAATTTGTCCCCTTTTTTTATGGCAATTTAAAAGCAATAAGGGGGAGTAAAGGGAAGCTCCCCACTCTTTAAAAAGTTTGAGTTAAAAAAGGCAATAATAATTTTTTTTCACTTTTTCCCAAAGATGCTGCCCCAAATCTTCAAAAAAGGGCGAAAATTTTCGCCTGTTGCTTTGTTGGTGTTGTTGTTTTTTGTTGTTTTTCTTTTTTGTTTTTGTAAAAAATTTTTCCCAAACCTTTTGTCACCCCCCCCCCCCCCCCCCAAGAAAACCTTGTTCTTTTTCCCCGGCCCCTAGGCTTTTGCGGGGTTTTAAAAAGTTTATTAATCTTCAAAATGATAAAAGGGGAAAAATGGGTTAAACTTTAAAAAGAAATACAATTTTGTTTTTTCCCATTAAAAATTTTCATGTATACGTTTACATTTCCTAAAAAAATTTCAAAATATAGGGATCATTTTTTTACTTTTCCCGATTTTTAAAAGAGAGTTTTAATACTTTTTCGGAAATTTCGGAAAGAGTTGTGCGGGCTCTGTCAAGAATGGGGCGTGACAAAAAATTTACAAAAAATAAAAAAAGGGTTTCCCACGAAGCAGGAAAAAGCAAAAAAACTTATTTTTTTATTGCCGAGGAAAAAACACACCCGTCGTAAACTATGGAAAAACGTGGGTTTGGAAAAAAAATCCCCGCCAAATTTAATGTCCCCGGGTTTACTTGCGCTTAAGGGAGTGTGTGGATTTCTCGAACGAATAAAATTGGGAAAAACCCAAAAAAAATTTTGGGTTTTTCCTTTTTGGGAAATATGTGCTCCTATGGGGGAATGGGTTTCTTCCCATGAAGAAATTTTATTCCCCTATGTAGAAATGTGCTCCTATAAAGGGTTGATTCTTCTAAAAAAGAAGAAAACGTGGGGATTTTTTTTTAAATTTATTTTTTTTTAAAAATTTTTTTAAAAAATGTTTTCTGAGAAAAAATGGTCTTTCGGGGAAACTTGGAAAAATAAAATTTTCGTTTAAAACTAATATGGTAGTGTTTATCATTTTTTGTTTACTGTTTTTTTCTTTTTTCGCTTTTCGAATGATTTTCTTTCCCGTTAAGATTTTTTTTTTTCACTTCAAAAATAGTTGCAAAAATCTATTTTTTATATTTTTTTCAGCCCGAAAAAACTTTTTTTAAAGGGCTCTGTCAAATTAAAAAAAAAAAAGTTTATTAAAAAAGGGTTAAATTTAAAAAAAGAAAGAAAGAAAGAAAGAAAACAAGGAAAAAAAGCAAGAAAAAAAGGGAAAAAAAGAAAAAAAAGAAAAAAAAAAAAAGAAAGAAAAGAAAAAAAAAAAAAGATAGAGGGGTGTGTGATTTGGAGGGGGAGAGAGAGAGAGAGAGGGGAGAAAAGGGGAGAAAAGAGGAGAGAAAATTTTCAAGGGGAAATTTTTTGGGGACACTTTTAAAAAGCAATTATCTTTTGTTTTCCTATTACATTTTTTAAGGTGTTGGATGAGTTCAAAAAGTACCCAAAAGTGGGGAAAAATTTGATCAAGGAACATTAAATTTTTTTATCAAAAAAAAGTTTTAAATTTTATTTTTCCCTGTGATTATCCAAAACCCTTTATTTCGTTTTCTTCAAACAAACCCTAAATAAAATCAATTATACACCCAAAATTTAAATTTCCTTTTTTTTTTTTAAACTTTTTTTTTGCGCGGTGAATTTTTTAAAAATTTTTATTTTTAAAAAATTTTTGTTAAAAAAAAAGGGTTTCCCCAATTTTTATTTCGGTATTTGGAAAAAATGGGCATACAAAAAATACCCCCAAAATTTCGAACCTTTTACCCTTGGGGGTAAATTTTTAAAAGAAAAAAAATGTTTCAGTTTTAAATTTTTTAAATAAAAAATTTTAAAAATCAATTGTTATTTCCCCGTTTAGGTGTGGGGATTTTCCCTTTTTTGGGGTTAAAAATGGACGTTATGTTTTAGTGGGGAAAACCCAGAGCAGAAAAAATTTGTTTGTTTTGTACCGAAAATAAAATAAAAAGATAAAAACATTTTTTTGTTCCCAATGCCCTTTTTACAACAACATCAGAGTGACTTTTTTAGTGAGCAATTTATAAAATGCAGTTTTATGAACATGAACGATGATAGGGAAAGGAATATTTGTTGTAATTTTTTTCCACGAAAAGTAGCTAATACTTTTAATGCTTATCAAAAAAAGAAAGAAATTTTTGTTTAAATCGTTTAAAATATTTATCCTGAAATATTGATGTGTACAGTTTAAAAAATTTCATGTAAAACTATATAATAATGTATATATGTTTCAGGTGATTATTGGCCATTGGGCCGGGTGTCATTTTTAAATTTTTTAAAATTTCGTTTTTTGTAAATGTCATACAATGTCACTATAAAAAATTTTAAAACTTACTTACTTACTCACTCGCTCCTCGCCGTTTTTCTTGCTTGTTTACTTGCTTGCTTGCTTACTTACTTATTTGTAATTGTTCGCTTGAGAAAATGTTCTATGTGATTTAAATGTTCTATGGACTGTTTAAAAGGGATGGTAAATCATTCAACCCAATGATTTATTAATTAATATGATATATAAAATGGTTTTTTTGGGAAGAAGCTTCAAATTTTTTATAGTTTACAAATTAAAGAAACATAAAAAAAAGAAAAAAAAAAAAAAGCTATACGAAAGAGTTAAGGGGACAACCGGGCGCCGAACACATGAGTGTAAATTGTGGTATAAGGGTTTTTTGGGATTCCAAAAACTATTTAACGGCAAGATTTTGGAAATTAATCCACTATCTCCGAAGGGGGGGGAACTTTTTGGGTTATTGGTGCGAAATCCCCAAAACCCCTACCAGCAGGTAGTTTTGGTAAATTAAAATTTAGCATGTTTTGCCATCGAATCAGAAATTTTCTTTTCCGGGGTAAATTTTTAAGGATATAACGCAAATTATATGTTCTTCAACATTGAAACCCTTGTTTCCTTATGTCAGCCGGGGGTTTTTAGTTGTTTTTTTCGCGATATTCCCAAATATCCACTAGAATGTATTTTTTCATTTAGACGACTCAGCAGAAAAAGCGATGATTGCTGCACCAAGTATATTTATGTCTCTGTTTTTTGCACCCCATGATTTTCAATGTCCCCTGGTAGGAGATTTTTTTTTCAGTATACCCAAAAGCGATTCACATTGTTTCCAAAGTAATTTCGGGTATTGCATAAAATTTCCCTAAAAAAAATGTTACGCTTATATAAGCGATATGTGTTTTCTATAATATAGAAAACAACCTTTCAAAAAATATCGCCGGGGGGAATCAGTTTTTTTCGCTTGAACCCCCCAACTAAAAACCAAAGGTAGTTGGTAATTTTTGAACTTGTTTTTCCCTCCAAATAGAAAGTTTTTGAGGGCTATTACATAAAACTTTTTGCCTTGAATAAAATGATTAAAGGTTTTTGAAGTAATTATAGCACTTTGGATAATTACATATTTATCCTTTTCATTAAATTTTTGAGGGCAAAAATCACATTTTGTCACGTACATGTATAATTTTAGAAAAACATAACATTGAGGTGAAAGTTAAATAGATATGAATGTCAGCTTATACTTACAAATTTTGGGTGTTTTTAATTAAACACGCTAATTGTATATTCTTCACTTTTCTTTTTTTATTTAAATCGAGTATTTTGTTTTTTTTCTTTTTTATGTTAAAATTTTTTTATTTTCTTTCCCTTTTTTGTCATATTTTCGGTTTTAGTTCTATTATAATTTCAACTCGGATTAGATTTATAAAAGTTTTCTGAGGCAAAATTTGAAAAGATTATTTGTTATTGATTGAATTGAATAGAAAAATTTGTTTAATAAAAGAAATATTATGACATTTCAATTTTACTGTTAAAATCAACCCCCTCATTTGCATACCAAAATATCGTATTTTGTCTCTGTTCTTTCTTTAGTAAAAATCGTAGAATTTTTGGTCTTTTTTTAAAAAATTTTTATTTAAATTTAAAATTTAAAATTTCATGCATTATAAATTTCTTAAATGAAAAAGCTATCTTTAAATTTTTTTTATTAATTGTTACCGGAAGTTCAGTATTTTAAAGGGTTTTTTTTTCAAAGTTACTTTTTTTATTCTGACCAAACTCTTTTTTTGGGGATTGCGGATTTTCGACGATACTTTTAGTACTAAATTTTCGATCTATCTATGTCTATTTAAGATTTTTTTACATTTATGGGGCCCTTTATTTTGCTAAATTCATTACAGTATTTTAATTCTACATTTGGTCTGAATTCCACCAGAGTTCTGTCCACGCCCCTTACAAAATATATTTTTTAAATTTTAAAAACCAAAGGATTGGTTTTTTTTCCGGGGTTATTTTTTTGT
>NW_026866192.1:0-47012 GCF_026571515.1 Ruditapes philippinarum | reverse complement strand
ACAAACGTTTATTTATCCCCCCCAGATAATGTTGAAAATAGTTAAATGAAATATCTTAATATCATTAAAATGTTCACCGCAGGAAACCAATTTACTTGTAAATGTCTGACCTATGTTTCAACGAACCTGCAGCATATCTGTCTTACGTCTGGTTTATACGCCGTCACACTAATTGTGTTGCTGAGAAGAATAAAATAGCAAAACTGTAGATTAGATGAATAATTTACAATACTGAAAGAAAAAATGAACAGTCGGTTATATTGAAATGTATTTTGAGTTTGAACTACTTCAATGCTAACTTGTCTTGATACAAAGCAAAGATCTACAAAGGACAAATGTAAGCAATATTTTAATAAACGCAAGCGCAAAATGTATGGTTTCTTTTAAAAAAATTATATTAATTGAGCAGAACAAAAAATAACTGCACCAAGTGTTATTTTACTGTTTTATTCTTTGCTTTAATACTGTTTAATCACCCTGAAGATATGTTGCATAAGCCTGTGCTAAGGAAGCGTGGCCGGAACTGGCCCTTTCTTTCATGAACGACCCACTCAAACTAAGTCTGCAACATTTTCAATGCTGTCGTTTTGAACGTTCTGTAGCGATTCTGTTTCTCTCTATTATATCATATTTGAAAAAAATTCGTTATGTTGAATGTATTTTAAGAATGAAGTTTATAAATGTCAATTTTTCTTTTCTTTCCAATGCATATACAACATTTACACAAAAGTACAAATTTCAATTATTATGCTTAAACGAAATGAATGTGTATTATTCTTTCAACAATAATACTAAAATTAAATAGTTATGTAATATGCGTCTTTTTAAGTGTAAATACAATAACTACACGTACGTTTGCACGATGTTTCGTCGTAAGCGAATATAACAGATGGTTGCTTTTATAGTGCAGTCCTTGCAATAACTTTATATAGTGCAGTCTTTGCAATAACTTTATATATGGTAGAGTCCTTGCAATAAACTTTATATAGTGCAGTCCTTGCAATAACTTTATATAGTGCAGTCCTTGCAATAACTTTATATAGTGCAGTCTTTGCAATAACTTTATATAGTGCAGTCCTTGCAATAACTTTATATAGTGCAGTCCTTGCAATAACTTTATATAGTGCAGTCCTTGCAATAACTTTATATAGTGCAGTCTTTGCAATAACTTTATATAGTGCAGTCCTTGCAATAACTTTATATAGTGCAGTCCTTGCAATAACTCTAGTTTAATAGTTTATATAGTGCAATCCTTCCAATAACTCTAGTTTAATAGTTTATATAGTGCAATCCTTCCAATAACTCTAGTTTATATAGTGCAATCCATCCGATAACTTTATATTTATATCGTGCAGTCCTTGCAATAACTTTATATAGTGCAATCCTTGCAATAACTTTATATAGTAGAGTCCTTGCAATAACTTTATATAGTGCAGTCCTTGCAATAACTTTATAAAGTGCAGTCCTTGCAATAACTTAAGTTTATATAGTGCAAACCTTCCAATAATTCTAGTTTATATAGTACAGTCCTTGCAATAACATTATATATTGCAGAGTCCTTACAATAACTTTATATAGTGCAGTCCTTGCAATATCTTTATATAGTGCAGTCCTTGCAATAACTTTAGTTTATATAGTGCAATCCTTCCAATAACTCTAGTTTATATAGTGCAATCCATCCGATAACTCTAGTTAATATGGTACAGTCCTTGCAATGACATTATATAGTGCAGTACTTGCAATAGCTTAAGTTTATATAGTGCAATCCTTGCAATAACATTAGTTTTTATAGTGCAGTAACTTTAGTTTATATAATGTTATCCTTGCAATAACTTTTGTTTATATTGCGCAATCCTTGCAATAACATTTATTTTATATAGTGCAGTACTTTAGTTTATATAATGAAATCATTGCAATAAATTTTTTATATAGTGTTGTCCATGCAATAACTTATATAGTACAGTCCTGCAATAACTTTAGGTTATATAGTGCAGTCCTTGAAATGACTTGAATTTATATAGGGTAGTCCTTGCAATATCTTTATATAGCGCCATCCCTGCAATAACTTCATATAGTAAACCCTTGCAATAACTTAGTCCTTGAAATAACGTTAGTTTATATAGTGAAAGGGAATTGGGGTCATTCTCAGTCAGTTAAAGCTAAATAAGTTGCCATATGACCAAAGCTGTGTTGGTTCGATCTCTATCCCAACCAAAAACAAATAAAAAAACTTACATAACAACAACAACAGCAGCAGCAGCAAAATATACGAATAAACTTTAAAGAAGAAGTTGGTCTCTACGTTTGAAGTAAACATGTATTTTGATAACAGTAGACCATTCAGAGTTGTTATGAATACTAACCAACACGTCAAATTTAAACTTAGGTACCATCGGATATTGATGGCATACTCAAACATAGAGATCTTTAATGATAGTTTGGCACCCCTTTGCACGTGCTACTACACATTTTGTCTTTTTTGACATGAATGAAAAACAATAAATGAGAAATGAAACAATACAGATTTTTACTTTGTTAGGTCCGGCGGATGTGGTGATAGTCGAGTGTAACGGAAGTTATTATGTTTTTCTCGTCGTGAGAAACAGCCGTGACAATCGTTCTAAGATATCTGAAGAAAATGAATATTTTATAACACTCGTTTGTTAGATGGAACGATACAAGCATAAAGGTTATTGGAATTTATGGAATGAAACAGCTTTAGAATAACAGATAGCAGAATTAACTTTCCATCAAAACAGATATTAACATTAAAGGCGCATTATGCCTGAGAACCAATAAATTTTTACTTCTTCAGGAAGTTAAAACATGAATTTTATAATGTTTAATCAATGTTTTAGAGAATCTTTTATGCTTGTTACTTGAAGAATATAGCGATAAATTTTGAAATAGTTTGTTATAAAAGAAGCAAAATGTAAACCGAAAAGTATTTTGACTTCCATACAAAAACTTATTCAATACAACTGTACTAAGTCGCGGTCACGAGATGCGCACGAGATACTATGTTGGGTACTACGAGTTACTAAGTCGCAGCTACGAGATAATTAAGTGGTGCGCACGAGATACTATGTCGGGACCACGAGTTACTAAGTCGCGGCCGCGAGATAATTAAGTGGTGCGCACGAGATACTTTGTCGGGATCACGAGTTACTAAGTCGCGGCAACGAGATAATTAAGTCGTGCGCACGAGATGCCATGTCGTAGCCATAAAAACGCACAAATGTCAGCTTTGTGCCGTAGAATTACTTGTAATGGTTTGTAAAAAAATCCCAAAACAGTATCATCTTGTAGAACATGAAGAAAGCCTCTCTGTGAAATGTTATTTGGCTGCGAAAACGTCGTCAAAGGAAGAACATAAATCTCCTATTTCCAGGCTTACAAACTTTAACATTTGAAAACTATATAATTATCTAACAGTCTTAATTACTATTTTGGGGGCATATAAGTTTTCGTTATTTTACATTGATGTTATTTTCATATGGATTTGTAATTAACAAGCCAAAACTTGAGGATAACCCTTAAGCAGGTAAATTTATGTAATGCACAGTAGATATGTGCAAACACTTCAGAGTTAGTCAATTATCTAAGCAGAAATATTGATGTGCAATTTATGGTATTAACGGGATACCACATAATGTTACTTTGCATTTGTTGGAGGACTTGATTAATTCATTTTTGATCAATACATTTTTAACAGGCTTGCATAAACGCTTTGTCTCATTTCAGAAGCCTGATCGAAATTTGCATAAATTTGCTTACCTTTGTGCGTTTCGTATTTTATGTATTTTATAAAAATTATTGTTTCAACACAGTACAAAAACGTTGATTTGTGATGTCTTGTCTTTTCTTCTGATTCTTTCTTTGTATGGTAACTATATTTTAGTTTTTACATGTGTTTGTAAATAATGATGTATAGTAGACGTAAGCATATGTGCGTGTTATTAGGAGTGTAATTCGTCAATTGATAATACAATAGTAGCAAAACAATTTTAAATGTCCCATAGATATATTTTATTGTTGAATGATCATTTGTCACCTGTATATAGGTGCTTATTGTGACAGGATATGAGATTAGTTCAATAACTTCTGCATTCTAATTGAACTGTAAATATTTCTTTAAATATTTAAAACTCAAATATAAAATTGTGCTTATATAGAGTCTAAAATAGTGGAAACGTGCTTCATATGTCTTTTATTATTTTCGACCTTCTTGTGTATGCTTCAATTATTTGCCAGATAATTGACTTTTTTCTTAAATGACAAATCTGATAACTCGATAAAACGTGTAGACACCATTTACCGCTACCGGTTTTATCAACATTAAACTTGCAACATAACTTTACAATGATACTATTCTCAGACATGATCAGCGTTACTTTCATTATTAAGACATCGCGTGCTATAGACATACATTATTATCTTGCAGTCATACAAAGTAATTCTCTGCTATTGGCAAGATTGTTAATTTATTAAGTAATGGACTTAATATAGGTAGTGTAATTGGTAGAGTCTGTCAAAATGATACTCATCTAAATTAGTTTCACTCTATTTATAGTTTGAGGGGAACAACGTTCGTTGGTGAATGAACACAAAATATAAGATAAGCTTATCAAAAGAAACTGCTATATTTTGTTTGTAAGTTCTTAAAAATATATATTTAACTCAAATGTTCCGTGTTTGTTCAACTCTTCAATTGTTATATGTACAGATCAGTTATCAAAAACTTGCTGTGTTTGATTGTTTTCTGGTTCTTTTGACGATTTTTTAGTCATATCTTGACTGTCTATCCACCTTACCGGCCTCCCTGGATAACTAACCAATATTTGTTACCTTTTGTTTCGCGAGTGACAGACAACAAATGTTCATATTATTTCTGAATCAGTAGTTGGAGACATATGTCTGTTAGACTTAATTGCCACGGTATAATTTCGTCGACTTAATTGCCACGGTATAATATCGTCACACTGTTCTCAAATATTGAGTTATTCGAGCAAACCAAAAATCAATACCTGATTTAAGTATAAAATTCATTACATTTTTTGCACGATTTTTACAAATCTTTTGGGAAACATAAAAAATAACACATACATTCATAAAATGATTGAAGTAAAACAGAGCTTTAAATTTATAGCTGTAGTACACATCATTAAAATTAATGAAGAACTGAAGTTAATGATTCATAACAATTTAGTAAATTACTTTGTAAAATAAGGTTAAATGAAACACGAGTTATATTTGTTAGACAAATACAACGTGTCATAAGTTTTTCGTTTCCTTGTTGCTTTGTTTAGGGTGAAATTCAAGAAGAGTGAATAAAATAATCAATCGATAATATTAATGTTATTTGTAAGGACTTTTAAAGGAAAACATAATCAAAATAGAAGTGCATTTAAATCTGAATACACAAATTTAAAATATACATGTATGTATATACTAGATACACTATATAGTCTCATTTTTTAAAAACCTTATCGATACAAACGAAGAGGCTATGGAACATCCTATTCTTTTAAAACTCCAAAATAAATCAAATTGGCTCAAAATTTACATGCCACGAAAAGCTATACCAAATCTTAAAATCCGACGATTCAATCAAAGCTAGGGCTAAAACTGACTTTCCTTTTCTATTCATAAAATAATTGAACATACATTTTTTACATACTCAGAAACAATAAAACAGAAAAAAAACATACATTCTTCGCTTACGTGAAATTCTAGTTGAATATGATATTCCGTGGAATAAAGTGTACCTGAATATAAAGTCTAAAGTCAAAGACTAGATATAGATAAAAACAGTTCCGTTATAAACTCATTCAGAATATAATACTGACAAGGGACAACTTGTACAAATGGAAATTAAAATAAAGTCCGAACTGCGTTTCATGCAAATATACTGATAGCACAGAACATTCCTTTATTCAGTGTAAATCACTAGATGTTTTCTGGAAAAGAATTACTGTCATGGAATCTTTCTACATGAACTTAGCAATATGAAACTATTCTTTGTATATAAGAAATTAAATTCTCATTTCATTAAACTCTTTATAGCATACTTTTAATCGGGCCAGTATTCATGATTAAAGCGCACGTTAGCTATGAAATCGAATACCTTTTCATAAAATGTGACACTTGCATTACACCAGCTTAAGACATGTCAAAAGGTACCTTTCACTAATTTTTTACTTAAATGCTTCATTACAAATTTTAGTAATAATAATTTGCTATAGCAATACATACGTTTATATAAATGTAATACATGTATTACACCAGATTTGACATGTGAAAAGGTACACATTGTACGATCGTTATATCCAAATGTTTCTAAAGATTTAAAATCAAAAGAGAGTAAATTTAATTGTCATTTGTCCCTAACCACTGATTCATAGTAGTCCGTAACATGTGGAAGAAATTGGTAAGCCATCCAAGATAGTCGGATAGGTGGTTTTAGAGCCGAAATTCTACTAAAATGTGTTACAATCGGCGTATAACTATCTCACATGTAACGGTTAACTATATGATCTTTAAATGGAGAAAATTTCTCCTTTTTAAACATTAACCATAATAATGAAAGTTATGATATAGAGGATATTTGTTTGTTTGTGTGTAAGATGAAATTTTATTTCATCGAGTGGGCTTTAAAAACAGTATTCTCACAACAAACAAACAAATTTTCTTTTTATTTTATGCTAAAAAAACAAGTTAAAACGAAATTTCCATAATATTAACGTAAATATTAAAATCTGTTTTCCCCATTGAGAGCCCCATTTAGTCGGAATTTCTCATTAAAAGCAAGAAGTCTTGAGTTGAAAAATAAGTCCGACAATCAACGTTAAATGACAGTGATATTATTTATTTTGTTAAACAAATATGAATGATCGCTTGTTTTAATAATAAAAACAAACAATTCTTGTAGGAGAAAAATTCCAACCATCCATCCATATTTCTGTTACTAACTGCGTATTTATATTTGTTAAATGTAAGCGGCATCCATTTTTTTAAAGTTGTGTATTTCACGGGAGGAAAATAATTGTGTTTGATTCAGAGGGATATCATTTGGATTTGTTAGTCATACACCTTTTGAAAAGAAAGAAAACATATATTTGAAGATTGAAACAGACAAAAATTAAGTGTTGACAGATGTGAAAACATGAAAAAAGCAGCTATGAAAATGGAAAACTTGGAACTTGCTCGGAACGCTGGGTGGTTTACTTGTTCTACGAGCTAATAGCTGTCATTGCTTTTCAATTTTCCATAAAGCATACGGCAGTTATTGCTCGTAGGATACTTTACTGTGCCCAAATGTCATCAAGAGCAGTTTGCATGTGGAAGGCATGTATTTGTCAGACTGTAAAAATGAAACAAAAAATTTAGAGATGAAATTTGGTGATTGGAATTTGAATGAATAGAAGTAAGTTTTCTTCTTTTTATTACTTTTGACATTTAAGTTATTTATCCATTTCAGCTTTGCGTTTTCTTTAAACAGCCTGACATTGTCAGAATTGTTAGCAAAAATAAAATTGAGGTACCACATGGGAAAAATCATAAAAAAGTAGTGTCGTCATTGAAAAGTGTGAAATTATATTTTGATAATTTTCACTGTGAAATTATCAAATATATTTTTCACGGATAAATCAGTAATCCACTGAAAAGCATAAAATAATAAACATTTATTTTTGAGCAGTCAATCTCTATAATTTCTTATAACTTGAAATAATTGTACTCATTCATTCTTGTTTCAGAATGTTCCCCCAGAATGACAACAGTCAACAACATATCTATTGCTGATTTATAGAATATTACATATAACATGTTCGAACCTTAACAAGTTAATTAATTTAATTCCATTCACTTGCAAATGATCAAATCAAAATCAAAATGCTATTGATATGGCTAAAACATGTTTTCGGTCTTCTCAAAACATCAATAACGACATTTTCTTGAAACAGGTTTCATTGTTTCTTTTTAACGTAAAAAATGATTTATTCATTTCTGTGTTAAATCTAATTAAAAATCTGAGAACAGCAAAAACAACAATGTCATGAAACCATCTAGTATCTGCCTACTCAAGAAAACTCAGTTGACATTATTGATTCATAAGTTGCACTTATTGTTCATGCACTTTAACTTGCCGTCTATAGAGTCAGTTAAAGGCAAGTTATGGATTTGTATTTTTATTCTGCATTAAACAGTTTCAAATACATTTCACTGTAAGAAATTATAGAAAATTCGATATCAAAAACACGTTTGTTATTATCATTTTTTTAAACTGTTCATCTTTAGCTTAAAAAGAGGTTGAAAAAGCCAGAGAAATATGAACATTGTCTAGAAACAGCAATCAAATTTTGTCACATTATTTGCTCAACCAGACATTTTGATGAAGTAACTAGTTTATTGTAAACGATACATGCCCTTGCCATACTCATTCATGCTGAAAACCAAAGTTATTAGCCTTAGTTCGCTAATTATAGCCAGTATAGAGCCAGGCCAGCCCACACATCTGTTATGTTTACAATGTAACATGCTTTATACTGTTGGCTGACTAATGTTAAAGTGTTCATCTAGATACCCTCTAAGTTGAGAATTGACCGTGCAAAAGAAAATGAAATCTGGAATGTCAATTTAAGCAATTCAAGAGGTTGAAATTAAGTTATGAAGTTCACCATAATGAGTTGTTTTAATGTTTTTGTATTGATAAGAATAGATATGTTTTATTTTCATTGTAACGGAATATCATTTTAAATACTGCAGAAAGTAATGGCGAATAAATAGGAAGAGCGGAGACAGAAATACACGCAGTATCTTAAAATATTCTGATAATACTTATATGCCAATAATTGTTTGAAAATATCATTTAATCAAAACATTTGGAGTTTCATTATTTCAAGCATGGAATTGTTTTTAAAGGCATATTTGCTAGCTCTATTTAAAGTAACGTTTTAATGAAGGAGATACGGTTTATTAAAAAAAAAATGCTATAAAATTTATCTTGTATGTTGAGTGAATCTATCTAAATATGATGATAAATATCATTAAGGAGACAATTATTTACGACTTTTCCGAAGATCAAAGTAAGTTTATACTAAGTATGTTGATATCCAGACATTGTTTACATTACATTACCGTATAAAGATATAAGTCGACGTCGCGTGATAACATGAAACGTTGCCATAGATACGTTTTACAATCTCCCAATTATACTAGAAAATGTTCTACATTTGGCAATATTGTTACTTTATTCAGTACCGGACATTTAAACAAGTTAATAAACAACTTTTGGTCCTTTGAAATGAAAATCATTGCTGTTCTGGTATGGTGCGTTTTTTTTGTATTAAACGTTTTACTTTTACGAACAAGTTAATGTTTCACTTCGTGACAAGAATTATATAGCTTTATGTATTTTTTTAACAATTTGACTCAATGAATTTGTTCAGTATTTTCTTCTGTTTTAAAACAGAGAAAAACTGAACCCCATAGGAACGCCAAAATGACAAAATTGAAAATATTGAATTTTATCAAACATCCGCCGGCGGTTATCATGGAACCTTTAATTTTACGCGAAAAGCGGCGTATGGTCCCAGTTAATAAAAAAAATTGCGTGTGCCCTAAACGAGAAAGCAATGGATGGAACTAAATAAAATGGAATTTTGAAAAGAAACCTTCTGTTCATTAACAAATAAAATTATTCCGAATGAAGATTGTATAATCAAATCTACTTGATGAAAAAGGAGAAAATAGAAATATTATTGAATCATTTACACACAAACAGATCTTCACATTTTGCTTCCTCAGTCAAATTGCTACTTTTATTTGTCCGTTGTTGTCATCTAAGAGAATTAAAATACTTTTTATAGAAACAATAAATCGTTCCGAGGAGAGAATCCTTAAATATGCTGACACAACAAGATGTGCTGGCATAACAAGGTGTGATATTCTATTTCCATGCGGATAGGGACACATCTTCTCGCTGAATAAAAACTTTAAAAAAGCTAAAACTTAACCGAGACTTAACATGATATAAACTTCAGAACAAAAGTTTATATTACATTGTGTGTATAAAATTACTTTGAGAAAGCTATGCTAAATTCGTGTACAATGTTGGCAAAATTTTGAAGAAAGAAAAACGATGTTGTGAATATTATTCATCTATCAAATGTGTTTCCCTATTTTAAATAAGACAAAAGGCAATGACTTACATTGATTATACAATTATTACAACTATGGTTTTGTTTAATTGACTAAAATCGCATTAATTAACACTTTAACTAATAAGAACCCCATTGGAAATAAGCCTTCGGGCTTTCATGGGCAATCCGAGGTTATTGCACACTACTCTATACATGTTTCTACTTACGTCCTTACATTTTATTAAACTAGTAAATTGATATCTAGTCATAGGAAAGAAAGAGTTTTAGATTTTGTTTTTAGTTATAATATTTTATTATTTAATGAGCCGTCTGTGATATTTATGTCTGACAAACTTCCGAAATATTTTATTACAATTGTGTCATCAGTTTTATATAAAATGCTAAAGTGTTGTTTTATGTATACATGTATGTGTGTTTTAACCTGAATAAATATCTATCTATCTGTCTATCAGCTATCCAATCAATGAAGTAAACAACGTACGATTTTACCACGACAGTTTTAAAATAAGATGTAGAGACAAAATAAACTTAAAAAATGAAATGCACCGATTAATTTTTATTTAAAGGTCCGTTATGTCTCAGAAAGGCTCATTTTTATTTTACAAATCTATAAATTTTTGGTATTTTGCTAAAGTTTCCAAAGAATTAGTCATTTGCGGTAAAAATCAACTTTCTTTGTTTCTTTTACTTTGTTGGCAATTGGTGCAATTATAGTGATTTAGTATTTTGTTTTGAAGTCAAAATACTACTTTGTTTACATTGTGCTACCATTACGACACAAAAACGCACATTCATCTCTATTTTCTTCAGCTGTTAAATATCTAACATGCTTTAAATCTATTATTTAAGCAGTATTCTTTTAACACAATTTGATCATTTCTAAAGAATTTAATACATGTAATGGATTTCTGAGGCATAATGTGCCTTTAAAATAAGATGTAAAATAAATAATATTACAAAATCGAAACTTTTAAACACCTTGGAGATGTTTTATTGTGCTATGGGCTTTAGGAACATTTCATTTCTTTTCTCATGAACCGGCTCAATCACATCGAGTCTGCAAATTTATATAATTTTATGTAGTTTTCATTGCTTCTGAAGGATCACCAATATGTTTCAATTTCAGATCTTTATGGTATAATTATTGTGATGTGTTTTGATTTTATACACACCTTTATCACCAATTGTCACCATCCGTATTTTAGATATAAAACATACAAGATATTATTGTTCTAGTTATTTGTCGGAACTTATAAAATATTGTATCTACAATAGTTAGAATACGAATGATTCTCATTGTACACATTTGATGTACTTTATAACATAAATACTATTAGTAAATACGACAACTGTGAACGGAACGTGCTTAACCCAATATTTGAACGACTTATGTACAATAAAATCTAGTCGGATATAGTAATGTTATTCAGTATTGAATGAAATTGTCACACACACCATGTTGCTGTCAACAGCAGAAATGTAAACCAGATTAATTATATACCAGCTGGTGAGACAGCCACTAAAGTGAAACAATGTAACAATATCTATCATCATATAAAATGTGGGATTAATTTGAGATATATGCTTCAGGTTTCTATTGAACTAAATAACTAAAATAGTTCTAATTGGACTTCTTATTCTAATTGAATATCCATCGTTATAAGTTAATGGAATAATAGATTGTAAACATATGGCTATAACATATGGATATATATGGAATATATGGTAATGTAATAAGGAATGTTATCGTGTCAAGAATTATGTTTCTCACTCCGTCTGGAATATTTCACGTTGTAATTTCCGATGGGTAAAGGTATCTATATAATATTTCATCTCACATTATGCTTTACATGTTTTTTTTCGGTATATCGTTTTAAATAACTTTTGTTGTATATCGGATAAATGTATAAATACATACTTGTATTATGAACTTACGTATAAATGAAATATTGACAAATTCTGATGAACTAAAATACGTTTTTTCATTTTCCGTATTTTAAAAAAATATTTTGTCACTGCAGTGAAACATATTTTCCGTATTTTCCCTGTTGTCTTGCCGGACTACTTTCTTTTAAATTATTCAAGTTAACACATTTTAAGTGGTAGTCCCTCATGAAATATTTATTTTATACCACTCGGTGAAAATAAATCCTGTATTTATAGAAATACATTGTACTTGAATATCCTCTGTGAATTTTTCCCTGTATGAAGATTAACTAAATATGTGTATCATCTTTTTTGGTAAAAGTCGGTTTTAGATTTAAAGTAAATTGACATATTGTTTCCTCTGTTATATTAAATGATATAATACATATATACAGTAAATAATTTTATCACATACCCGTGCCGATTTTGCGACTCCGTAAATATGGTATTGCACGGCCGTGCATATATTTTGACGTGACGTCATTAGCGTTATACAAACATAGTGTAAAGACGCGCTAAATGTCAGCGTTATACTATAGGCGCGTCAATGAAAAATGACTCTTATTTCACTTTAAACGGACTTTATTTTGGTTATGTGATAAATAGAATATTAAATTCGTGTAAGTTCATTACTGAATTTATTGCACTGTATGAAATAAATAAATATTATCTCGGCAAAAGTGCTTTGATTAAGTAAATAAAATTGTTATTCACTCGTTATATAAATGTATTAGAATTACATCATTCTAAGAATTTTATCATAAATTAATATATTTGCAGTTGTTTGAAAGTACCCTAACAATCTATTTACGGCCTTGCATTTCGTCATGTTTAGTACTACTAGTGAACGAGACAATTTTGTATCGATTCGTTTTTCATATTGAGTGTAGCATATTGTATCACTACTAATTGTCATTTCAGTTAATGGTTTATGTCTTAAAATGTACACACGTTGACGTAAACGCCATGTTAAAGTGTAGACACGTTGACGTTAACGTCATCTTAAAATGTAGACACGTTGACGTAAACGCCATGTTAAAGTGTAGGCACGTTGACGTTAATGTCATCTTAAAATGTAGACACGTTGACGTAAACGCCATGTTAAAGTGTAGCTACGTTGACGTTAATATCATCTTAAATGTAGACACGTTGACGTTAACGTCATCTTGTAATGTAGACACGTTGACGTTAACGTCATCTTAAAATGTAGACACGTTGATGTAAACGTCATCTTAAAGTGTAGACACGTTAACGTAAACGTCATCTTAAAATGTATACACGTTGACATAAACGTCATCTTTAAATGTATACACGTAAACGTCATCTTAAAATGTATACACGTTGACATAAACATCATCTTTAAATGTATACACGTAAACGTCATCTTAAAATGTATACACGTTGATGTAAACGTCATCTTAAAATGTATACACGTACACGTCATCTTAAAATCTATACATAATGACGTA
This sequence comes from Ruditapes philippinarum, assembly GCF_026571515.1. Taxonomy (NCBI): domain Eukaryota; kingdom Metazoa; phylum Mollusca; class Bivalvia; order Venerida; family Veneridae; genus Ruditapes; species Ruditapes philippinarum. The sequence continues at coordinate 33,454 of NW_026866192.1, read as the reverse complement.
AACGTCACCATAAAATATAGACACGTTGACGTAAACGTCATCTTAAAATGTAGACACGTTGACGTAAACGCCGTCTTAAAATGTAAACACGTTGACGTAAACGTCATCTTAAAATGTAGACACGTTGAAGTAAACGTCATCTTAAAGTGTATAATCTATTATACGTTGACATTCACGCCATTTTTTAGTGTTAACACGCTGATATAAACGCCATCTTGAAATGTTTACACGTTGACATAAACACAATCTTATAATGTTTACATGCTGATATATACCTCAACATGAAATATGTAGAGGTTGACATAAAGACCTTATTGTTGACATAAACGCTATCTTTAAAAGTATACACCTTGACATAAACCCCTTGGACGTCAACCCCTTATTATAAGGTTATAAGGTATTCACTTTGATATAATCGTCATTTTAAATGATCACACCCTCTAACAACAGATGAATTAATTGTAAAACAACAAATAATTGAAGCTATATGCCGTTCTTATCAGATGTCTCGATGTTAGATCATAAACAAATCAAAAATGTCCAACTGCATATAAATTTTATATTTCATAAATTTAGTGCGTCTGAAAATTAGTTCTTTACATGGTTTGGTTAAAGTAAAGTACAATTGAATATTAATCAGTTTTCGAATGTCTCCATTGTATCATTGAAGTTCCGAAACGACAATAATATTAACAGGATATTTTTCGTTTGAGTGAAATATGGAATATATTTTCACGAAACATGATAAAATGCCACATAGTTTCACGAGCCGGGACGGCGAGTGAAAATATGTGGTATTTTATCATGTTGAGTGAAAATATTAAGAGGATAATTTTTCGTTTGCGTGAAATATGGAATATATTTTCACGAAACATGATAAAATGCCACATATTTTCACGAGCCTTTTTATTTAATTTCATTATCAAAGAAAATGGTAACGAATCCCCTTGCTTGCTATCAACTGCAATTGTACAGCGCGCAGTAATTTATGCGTAAGCGCGCGCTGTTTGGCGCTACATTGTGACGTCATGTAAACAACTCTTTAAACGTCTGTACAGCGTTAATTACTGAATTAAAGATATTGGTGTTCGGATTTATTTTCTTAGTTAGACCATTTTCTATCATGCTAGATAGTTTTCAAAACAATATTCAAGAAAAAGTTGTTTTGTATTTATCAGATTTTTCAAACAAAATGGCGAAAGAAGTCCCTTAAAATAAATATGAGTTTTGACTCCGCCCACTTTCATATTTATATTTCATATTTATTTTTAAAAAATATGAAATATATTTGACTGATATAGCACCATATTTCATGGGTAAAATTAAATAAAATACCATATTTCACGAAAAACGAAAAAATACCCTTTTTATTTAATTTCATTATCGAAGAAAAATGGTAACAAGCCCCATTGCTTGCTACGCAACTGCAATTGTACAGCGCGCAGTAATATAATATTGCGTCTTGTTTTGAACGCGATATTTAGCGCTACATTGTGACGTCATGTAAACAACTCTTTAAACGTCTGTACAGCGTTAATAACTGAACTAAAGATATTGGTGTCCGAATTTATTTTCTTAGTTAGACCATTTTCTATCATTCTAGATAGTTTTCAAAACAAAATTCAACAAAAAGTTGTTTTGTATTTATCAGATTTTTCAAACAAAATGGCGGAAGAAGTCCCTTAAAATAAATATGAGTTTTGACTCCGCCTACTTTCATATTTATATTTCATATTTATTTAAAAAAAAAAGAAATATATTTGACTGATATAGAACCATATTTCATGGGGAAAATTAAATAAGTTTTCCTATTAAAGTTGAAAATATTTTAATTTATTGTTGTTGTTTTTACATACAAAAGTACACCCTTTTGAGACTGTATTGTTCTTAATTTATACATACTTAACACAGATCTTGAAAGATTGTTGAAGTATTTGTCTTTGTACGTAAACATTAAAAATAAAGTATATAATTAACTTAAAGCGAACCACAATTTACAAAATTTTCTTTTTCCTTTTAAAAAACGAACATGTGAACACATTTTGTATAAGACTAAATATTTTTTTTGAAATAAAAATTGTAACATTATTATTTTTTTTGCAATAAGAAATAAAGAGTGTTACACACAGAAGAAACTTAAGCACGTCTATAGAATACGCCTACGCGAGCAGAAGAAAAATTGCATGGTGGTGAAATTCAATTCTAGGCAAGATTTAAAAGCTATTATTATGTCAACTATTTCATCGTCTTTCCGAATTAAATTGCGATTTTATAGCTTATAAATAAGAACTGCAATCTGCTGCACTGCTTGTTTCACCTATACAATTCAAAACCAAGAACAAAACAAAACCAGTATTTTCTGAAATATAATAATTGTTTCTTTGTATAGAGATTGAATATAAAGCTGAGAATTTTACCCTATTTAAATGATACCCTACTCCTGTGATACCATTCTTGTGTGAAAACGTCATTCCATTGTAATAATTTGTACTTTAGGAGAAGTAATTGACAATATAAATCAAGCTGTCCGCATTTGCTTCTCTTTGACACTATGTGAGGATTAAAAACCTTTTTTTCTGCAGCCACAATTGATTTTTCTGTGATGACAAGGCTATAAATAACTCTTAAAGTGTTTGAATTGGTTGATATATCTCGCACTTCTTTCTCTCTTAATTAAGCCGTAGGCGGATGTAAGAGATGCAGAAAGCAGGAACGGTTTATAAATGAGCTTTAAGAAGAGTTCAATATGCTGGTGAATATTAAAGGAGCTCCACAGAGGTCCAAAAGCCCCAGAAAACATAAAGTTTATAAATCTTACATCGAGTGACGGACGGCTTGAAATGCAGGCTCTTTGCTGGCACAACAGGCTCCTTTACGTATTGTCTCAGGTTATTGTACATTTAGGTTCTCATTGGTCAGCGTTCAGTGACCTACTTTTAGCTAAAAATTCAGACCTTGGACTAATTCTCCGTAGAAATTGCATGAAGCTAAATTATCACCACTTCATGCTCCAAAAGCCCTAGTGACATGATCGGGGTCCATACTGGACACCGAATGCTGCTTTTTGCGCCTGAAAAGTCGGATGAACCCTCCGTTATTAAGCTTTGACTTTATCATCACCTCCTGCCAGATGTAGTCTCTTCATGTACCTGACCTGCCAGCAGATGTCCGTTTATATTTGACCTGTCAAAATAAGTTGTTTTTTTTTAAATCTGAACTGAATAAATAAGTTTATTTATACCTGACCTATCATAAGAATTTATACCTGACAAGCTACAAATATCCGCTCAAACCTGACCTGTCTCCCTACATACCTGATCTGTCAGAAAAAATCATACAACAACGAAACACTAACTCCTTGTGAGGTCCATAGACAGCTGCAATTACTGCAACATCCTAAGATGCCTTTTGTTTTTTAATATGGAATTTTGAAATTAATTATTTTAGGTATTATGTATGTTTGTATTTTTAAGCTGAAATCAGCTATAAAATAGAAAAAAACTTGATATTGATTTCTTTAAAAAATATAAATAAATAGTTAATGAAAAATAAGATAAAAAATAATAATAATTACAAATGATATTTTACAAACTTTAATAGTATATTATATTAACAAATATTAATGCATCCGCTAGAGTTCTTTTTTCTATCGGAGAACACCAGCAGCACTAGCACCAGAAGCAGCAAAAACAACAACAACGACAACAACAACCCCCGCAACAACAAAATCATCAACAATACAACTCATAAGGAAACTAAAATAAAACGAATAAGAAACCAATAATGATTGATTTTTCTTAGAGATATTGAAATCCTTTAATATCCATGCAGCACTAATCCTCCCATAAATTTCGCCTACACGTGGACATAAAAAGGGAAGATTGTGACAGTGTGAGACAGACATTTACTGTTATTATTATTCAATGTACTGCTTGCATAGGAATTTTAAAAAAAATTATTTTTACTTTGTCTTTCCACAAACAAAAGACAAACAAAAATTACAGGCACATTATGTCTCAGAAATCAATAGTTTTCTCCATCTTCAGAAGTGGTAAAATATGTGTTTAGTAATTTTTTTATCTAATGATTTTAAGTATATTTGATACTTACCATCTAAAACAAGTATGACTGAATGTGAAATTATTTGTCATGAAGATAGTAAAACATAAACAAAGTGGTATTTTGATTGCTGTACATAACACTAAATCACTTATTGTTGTAATTACCCCAAAAAAAGCAACAGAAGCTAAACATGGTTACCTAAATATTGGAAACAATCTGGTCAATGGTAATCGTATCTTAATTGATTCTTTTCTAAGTAGAAAAATAATGTGTTATATCACTTAAAGTTCAGGATTTCTCAGTTCAGTTATATTAATGACAATTATTTATTTTACTTATGTTGCTGTAGACAAACACATGGCATCTTTTCCAGGGCCGCGTTTCATAGAAAGTCCTTGGTTTATCCATAGCCGATCAACTGATGACCAACTTGAGATAGCGCCATTTATTTTTTTATTCTTAAGTCAAAGTCTTTAGACTTACATTACTTTTCGCACTTCCATATAAAACTAACTAGGGAACTTAGTATGCTTAAATCTAAACATGATCTACTTTACTTAACCGTCGATGTCGCGTGATATCATGAAAGGTTGCCAAAGATACATGTAACAACTACGAAATGTTCTACTTTTGACAAAAAAGCTTGCTTATCAGTAATGGACTTTTAAACAAGTTTGTAAAAAACGAATCTTTTAAATTGAATATTTTAGTCGTTTTTTATTGGTTACAATTAAATTTTAATCCACCTGACATGAACGTGTACGGAAAAATGAAGAATGAATGCTTTTATTGTCTCGTGCAAAATATGATAGCTCTCTTCTCTGTACAAATCATCATAATTGGATTTTTCCACAGATATTAGTCTAATTGAGATTTATTTAGAATTTCACAAGCTTTTTGCTGGCTATCTTAAAAAACATATATTTTCTAAACGTGTCTTTTTATTATAAGTAATAGTCAATAATAACATGTATTTCTTTCTACTTTCATTACAAATTTTTATTTCTTAAATATTTTACTTAATAAAAAAAAAGAACAGCGATTTTTTTTTCAAATATTTGTCAATTCCAAAACTTTAAATATGCTTATTAGTAATTTTCTAGTAATTTGATAAACCTATCCTGTAAACAACTTTAATTCTTTAAGGTGTACACGTTTGGTATTGTTTCTATGAATTGTAAATATTATTGAATATTGGAGTATTAAACTTGTACATCATGTCTAACAAGTCATGTTTAACTCCAATAGCTAAATAACTTCATTCAGAGATTATACGATATTTAATGAAATTGTCACACACGCCATCCCGGTGTCAACAACAGAAATATAAACCGGATTTACTATCTATAAGTCTGTGAGAGTATGTGAATGGAATATCCACTGAATCGAAATAATATGAAAATAACCATGATCAAATAAAACATGATGTATATTTGAGCTTCATGCTACAGGCAGTAGTGAAGATAGCTCTCATTTGCAATGATAATAAGATAACTACAATTATCACATAATAATGGTATAGTAGGTTGAGAATTTATGGATGAACGGATGGTCAATATGGATTATTATTGCATAAAAATTGTATGTACCTCAGTAACTGTATCAAGTCTGAAGGTTATCTACACTATTTTGCTTCATATATTTTATATGTGGTCCGGATAAATGTCTGTTTTCTGCCCCGTTCGGCGGTGTTGTTTCGAGGTAATTTGTAAACATTGCCTTGATTGTCATATCAAATACCTTTTTTTATATATTTTTATAATGATACAAGTTTAAGATTATGACTGTCACATTTTCCAATTTTAAAGTGATTTATCATCGTGATCAAAATGTCAACTTCTTGGACATAAATTATGTTTTTGTTGCTGCTTTTATTCTATCAATCAATTTTGTCAAACCGCCAATAAGGAAAAAAACTAACCCGTAGCATCAGCATAATTGGCACCCATTAAAGTCAGAATTGATGTACATTGTTTTTTACCTGCTTTAATTAGTGTATATACAGGCTGTATTGTTATTTTTAAAGTGTACATTAATGAGACTACAAAAATAATATAAATAAATTATATTAATAAGTAATCAAATGATTCAATAAACAATTAAGGAATCCATGTTAGTCGATCAATAGTCTTAACTCAAACAATTGCTTTGAACAAATTCGTTATATATACTCGTATATATATATACTTGTATATTCATAAACGTGTGCTCCAAGTAATGTTAAATAATAACTTAGTTTTCTTTCATCAGCTACCTTCTTACTTATATTTGATTCTTACACAACTTCTAGTAAATAAGAACAATTACAATAATGTATATTGTTCTATTTTACTTGTATAACCGCTCAAAAATCGAGAAAGTTCTGATTTTGTACAAATATTTAAAAGCAAAAGTACAACTATGAATGTCAAGACAAAGTTCTCCCTATGTTTTTTTTGTTTTACATTGTCGATATTCTCGTGTACCTCCAGTTACAGACGATTGTTTGTCAGTGACAAATCTTGCTAACCGGATTAGTTATTCAATTAGTAGTTCTATAGAGATACAGATTATCAAAACCTCTGGTGGAAATATCTTCTGCTCAGCTGTATGAAATCAAATCCATTGATTGTATGTCAAACAAGATATGAAATCAGATAAACGTGAAAAGGTAAATCATATTATATTTCTCACACCTTGAAAAGTACAAACGAACTATAACCCCTACCGCGCTTAATGTTTCGGCCACTTTTCAATCAAAACAAAATTATTCATCATTTTTAGGGAAATTTTCAAAACATATATTGCCTGTATAGATAAATGTGCAGACCATAATCAGACGGCATAGATGTTCCTGCTGACTTTCGTCTGATCGCAGTTTGGCCTAGAATAGTGAGGATTAAGTGAAGTTACTCTCAATCTTTTATGTCTATCTATAAATCATGTCCAACAATCATTACCAGCAGGCTACCAACTAAACATACACAGTTATAAAGGAATCTTGTAGTTATAAAGGAATCTTGTAGTTATAAAGGAATCTTGTAGTTATAAAGGAATCTTGTAGTTATAAAGAAACATTGTAGTTATAAAGAAACATTGTAGTTATAAACGAATATTGTAGCTATAAAAGAATCTTGTAGTTATGAAAGAATATTTTAATTTATTAAGGAATCTTGTAGTTATGAAGGAATCTTGTAGTTATAAAAGAATCTTGTAGTTATGGAATAATCACGTAGTTATGAAAGAATCTTGAAGTTATGAAAAAAATGTAGTTGTCACTAACGGCATATTAAAATGTTTACACGCATACAAGTTGACATAGCCGCCTTTAATAGAGGATGTATCTGAAAAAGAAAATTAAGATATTTGACTTAAGAAATTAAATGGAGAAACTCTACATCATTTGTTGATATGATTATTGCTGGACTCATCCATTCCATTCCAGGATTTAAGCTTAGTATGAGAAAAACGTGAAATTGCAAGGCGTGTATTGTTTCTAAGAAATGACCTGCCATTTGTTATTGATTTGTGACATATATACTAAAGAAACACAATTTTGCAAGCTCGGTCAAGAAATCAGTTTAGGGAAAATAACCGACAAAGTGCCATACTGCCTAAGAAAGCATTTCCCGCCAACTTAAGTATGCTCCAAATCTGCGATGTATAAATATAGTATGTGAAAGAAGTAATCAATTTTGAACGTCTACATTGTGTGATAAACCTTTCAATGCGACAACAATTTCTGTCATTCTGTTTTACTGCAGACATATATAATGTAGTTTTACATACACATATATAACCCCTTTAAGTCTGAACTGGTGCGACTTTCTTCCGAGACTATGTCATCACATTCAATTAAAGATTCATTCTGCTTTTGGAAACAACATAAAATTGTACTTCTTTAGAAAAGGCAAGCATGAATTTTATAATGTTTAAATAACGGTTTAAGAGAATGTAATATGCTTGTTACCTGAAGAAAGTAGCGATAAATGTAAAATAATTATCATAATAGTAGCAAAATATAAACAAAGTAGAACTGGTATTTTCACTTCCATACAAAATACATAGACACTGTCACTGTATGTATTGTCAAAAAAAGAAAAAAGATAAAAAAAGCATCAGCTGAAATAGATGGCCATTAAGTAACATTTGGATACTATAAAAGTACACCAAAATCAAAACGCTTTTGAGAAGTAAAGTACACTATAATTACACAGTACGATGTTTGTGCACCTTGCCTTCAATTATCTAAAAGAACTACATTGAAGTCCAAAAGCCTTGAAAACATGACATTTTCTCAATTAGAATTTCTCTAGAAAAAAATGGAGGGATTAAATGAACTGAAATTTTGTACACAGGTTTTTATTTTCAAGAAAAATAGAAAGAATAAAAACACAGTGCGGAATCCCTCTTAGATATCAGAACTCATTATAAGGATAGTCAGAAATAGTTTGGTTTGTAGTCCTTGGTGGTGAAGGCGATAAAAGCGATTTATAACGTCAAACAGATATCTCATTACATATTAATAATTTCTAAACACCTTTTCCTATCAAAACATTATTTAATAAATTTTCTCACTGTCATATGTTCGTATGATGTTATTATTTTTCATGATTAAAAGAACCGCTTAAGTTGTGTTTTTTTTATTTACGTATTGAAATATCTTCAAATCCTCGAGGTATGTACTGCTTGTTACAGACGTTTGTTTGTCAGTGACGACAAATGAGCCGCGTCACGACAAAACCAACATAGTGCGTTTGCGACCAGCATGAATCCAGACCAGCCTGCGCATTCGCGCAGTCTGATAAGGATCCATGCTGTTCGCTTACCAACTCTATTACAAGTAGAGAAACTGATAGCGAACAGCATGGATCCTGATCAGACTGCGCGGATGCGCAGGCTGGTCTGAATCCATGCTGGTCGCAAACCCACTATGTTGGTTTTGTCATGACGCGGCTCAAATCATGTTAACCGGATTAGTTATTCAATAAGCACTACAGACCAGACTGCACATCAAACATATAGCAGTGTATATATCTGTTAGGATGTGTGAAATCAGAACCATCTATGTCAAAAAAACTCAAAGGAGTCCCTTTAACAAAATATAAAATAGGATAAACTTAAGAGATGAAACTGAACGGATAGGATGGTAATGTCAAGAATGATTATCTATAAAGTAGACAATAAGCTAAATATCTAATAGTGTAAATCAAGTATAAACATGCCATTACCATCATGTTTTAGTGCATGGACATTAAAATGTTTTACAATAAAGCTATGTTGTAACTAAATGACATTGAATCGGGAAAAAAACCTTGTTTATATGGAAAACTATTCTTAATCACAAAGAAATAATGACTCTTGTCATGCCTTTGGGGAAATAGTTTTATAATATTGTTTTGAAATCATATTTTTTGTACTTCACTATTTGGTAAATTGTAAATGTTTAAAAATGAATACATTTAATATGGTTATTTGAAATTGTGAATATCTGAGAAAGAGTATACATGTAATTTTGAGTCTCTATTTATATTCCTTGGGATGCTTCTTCTTTCAAACTTTCACCGTTTTTCATGCTTTAATATTTAATTCTGCATAAGCCGGTGCTGGGGGTGTAGACGGTAGCTTGCAGTAACCAAAACTGTCTATCAAAAGGCTCAATTAAATCGAGCCTGCAACACTTACAATTAATTTTCTTTTTTGGCGTTCTTTAAAGATTCTGCTTTGCTCCATTTGATATTGTGAATAATCCAATTAGCTTTACGTCAATGGCGTAAAGAAGGGACAAGGTGCAGTAATTCTATGATATTATAGTTCTTTTGACATCTACAAAAATATTATTTTACCAATTCGACTGTTTATTTTGTAAAATCGAACGCGTGAGTAATTCCTCTTATAAACAACATAGTTTAGGTTAACCTATAACCAGTATTTTTTCTGACATGTACATAAATAAACAGCAGAGCAGCAGGAACCGTTCTATAAAATTCGCCTACACTGGCTGGGAAAACAGAAGAAAAATAGCAGTGGGGTGAACATCTTTTCCAGACAAACTTTAAAAGCTATATGTATCTATAAAATGTTTATGATCTTTTAAGAAATGAATGGCATTTTTAACAAATAATTTTAGTTTTGCAAAAAACTTTACTCTAAGAACATGTCGCTTCTTTTTTTACACGATTCAATTCTACATAAAGAGTAATAATCATATCATGTAAAAAGTTACTCCATTATAACAAGTTGGACTCTAAATGGGAATTAATTGATAATATAAATCAGGCTGTCCCCATTAGCTACGCTTTGACAATATGACAAAATTTAAAACATTTTTGCCGTAACCACATTTGCTTTCTTGAGATCACAAAGCTATAAATAACTACTAAATGTGTTTGAATTAGTTGACATATCACGCACTTATTTTTCTCTCTTATATTTTATCCGTAGGCGGATTTATAGAGATGCAGGAAACAGAATCGGTTGCGAAAAAAAATGCAAAAGAGAAATACTTTATGCAGGCAATGTTTGAAGTTATAGATGGAAGCGCGTGACACGTATTTAAGATGTCTTTCTTTTTATCAGGGACTAAAAAATTTGAGCCAAACAGGGAACATACACGACCTTGTTACCTTATATCACAACAATATTGTATTGTTCCATGGGGAAGATATGTTTTAACTTTTCATTTGAATATCCATATTGATTCATTAATGCCTTTTTTGCGTAAAATAAACTTGATATCATGCGTGCTACAGTTAAACATGTTGAATAAGATATTGCATGTTAACAAACACATTTCTGTATTTATGAAAAATAAAGCATTTATAATTCATATGTTTCATAGAAGAATAATTGAAATGCGGGTTGTTTTCATGGAACTGCACGGCATTATGAAGTAAACATATCTGTTGTACGATGGGTGATTATGAAATGGCACTTATGAAGATTCATTATTTTGAATAATTTGTAACTGACATTTATCTAATTAATTTTGTCTTTCTTTGAATTCAGAAAAATATTTGTTTGAGATATTCTATTGTAAATATAATTAAGCACAGAAAAGAGCATGACCATGTGTATACAATACCTTGATAACTTATACCGTAGAACACCGTGAGATAGCAATGGGCATTGTCTTACTTACAGGCCCACACTGTCCCAGAAATGCTTATATTTTTTATTTCTCAAAAGCTCATTATTTTTTGTGTGTCATGCTTTTGTTTACCGAACGTTACTTATTGGTCAATTACTTGAACCATTCTCTGCTTCCATTTCTTTCTTGGCATTTAGTACACTAAATATTTTGTATTGAAGTCAAATTCTACTTTATTTACATTTACGGATATTCATTAATCAAATTTATATTACAGATAGATAGATATATATTACAGATACTTTTATGACAAATAATTTCACATTAAGTGCTTCCTTCTACAAACAGTTTTCATCTGACAGGTCTTTAAAGCATAATTCAAGCGTTATACTTTCTAAAGAAGGGAACAAAATATATTTTTCTAAGAATTAACGGACCTTTTACTGATACAGTAGACCACTGTCTGATTACCGTAGAAACATGTCTAAATGAAGACAAAGAACTAGATAACTTAAATATATAAGATCATTGTGTTACAGTCTTACATGCAATTCTTATATAACTGATACAGTAGACCACTGTCTGATTACCGTAGAAACATGTCTAAATGAAGACAAAGAACTAGATAACTTAAATATATAAGATCATTGTGTTACAGTCTTACATGCAATTCTTATATAACTGATACTGTAGAGCACTGTGGGATAGCCATACAGACATTTTTTACAGTAGTCTACTGTGAATTACCATAAAAACGTGTAAGACTGATAAGTTCGACCCCTGTCATAGAAACACTTTACATTTCTAAATGATGAAAAGAAAGTCATGCTATCACTTTTATGACAACGTATTCTTTACTTAGGCCTTAAGATATGGCAAGAATAAAACAATCACGAAGAAATTGAATAAGATATCAAATGAACCCATCTATCCATTCTGTAACTGCCAGAAAAACATTAGAAAGTCAAAGTCACTGAAACAAACACTGAAATTCTGTTCCTCAGAGAAGATAACATAACTAGATCTAAGAGGCTTTTTATGATTAATTGGTAATTAATCTTTTCTATGTTTTACATATGATATACGGTGTTTTACCAAGCTATGTGGATTGCGACAAAAATACAGACACTAAAGGAAAAAATTTAAATATTAATGCGCCATAAACAAAATACACTGGTTGATTGTCTTCAAATATAGTAAAAACAACAAAAAAAGAGAAAAATAAATTCATTAATAAATAGATAAAGTTATAAATAATTATAAGTGAATAAACAAATAAATACAAAATAATAAATAAAAAATTAATAAAAAATTAAATAAATAAAAATATACAAAAATTTGAATAAATAGATGAAAAAAAATAAGAAAAAAATAATAATAAATAAAAATAATAAATAAAATAATAAAATATATAAATAGATAAATAAATTAAAATAAATTGATAAGAAAAATAATAATAAAGAAAAAAAATTGATAAATAAATATAAATAAATAAAAAAAATTATTACATGCTTTTCGGTGATTTACAGAAATATATCCGTGATATAAAACTGGTAATTTCACTGTTTCAAACAGTGAAATTACCACTTTGATAATTTCACTGTTTTGAATTTAAGCCCCTCACGTTGTTTCAGTGAAATACCAGCGTGCACAGTACTGGGTACCAACTTAATGACGTGACGTCGTTAATGACGTCACGTTGTATTATTATCTGGCGCGCTTTTATTCAGTATTTAAATAGGTTTAATGTCTTTTTAAAACGTTTCTTTGCATGTAATAAAAAGAAAATTTGTTTAGTTTAGTGTAAGATCGAAATATATTTCACCTTGTGAACACCAAAAGTTCATATTTCACTCGTGGCTGCGCCACTCGTGAAATATACCTTTTGGTGCTCACTCGGTGAAATATATTCCGATCTTACACTGAACTAAACACATATCCTCTATATAAATAAATAAAAAAATAATAATAAATGAAAAAAGTATATAAATAAATAAAGAAATAAATATATAAATGAATAGAAAAAATAAATGAATAAATATACCGCCTCCGTGGTCGAGGGGTTAGAGTCGATGACTTCTAATCCTCTCTGGCGTGGGTTCGATCCCAGGGAGATGCTTTGATAGTTTAGCGCGGAGGTAGGTAGTCTAGTACTGGTGTAACTCTCCAGGAACGATGGTTAGGAAACTACCCGCCTATATGACTGACATACTGCTGGGAAAAGGCGTAAAATGAAACAAACAAACAAACAAACAAACAAAAAATAAATATATAAAGGAAAAACGGAAAGATCTACGACTAAGAGATACGAATCGATATTCTCTCATAAGTAAGCATGCAGCACGAATCCTCTTATAATAATACGCATACAAATGAATTAATGATTATCACAATAACGAGACATGTAATTCCAGACAGACAGTTAACGATATCATTAATTATACTGTTTTCGCAGCAATTTAAATATTTCATTCTTTATTTTATTTCCTGACTTCAATTACAAAATGCATACTGGTACAGGAATGAGAAAAACATATTCTGTAGAAACCAAAGTTTAAATGATAAAAATTAGCTTCTTATTTTTCTGTCGAACTTAACATGTTTTCTTTAGAATTGTACCCACAATTATATTGTTATTCCGCAAGAAATATACTAATTGCGACGTAGAGAAAAAAACAAGATTTCTAAAGAACGCCTAAAACGGACAGATTGAACATGACTGTTTCAGGCTCGGTTTGATTGACCTGTTTATTGACTGTTGTTGTAATTTAAATATACACTTACTCAAAGACTTGTTTATATAATATCAAACTTTGAAACTTTTCTAAATGGTAATGTCTTAATATCATTCTACTTAAGCGGTTATATCAGAAAGACCTAATTAGAATATGAAAACGTATTTTAAAACAATAAATCAATTCATAATACAATAATTTTTTTATTGTTTCTCTACTAACTATAAGAGGAATAACTCCTGAATACTATTCAGTAAGCATAAATACAAGTGATCTCCCTTTTATTACCGCTTGATAGTAGAATTGCCTCAATCAAAATGGAGTCTATATAAGTTGAACATTAAGAATTTTAAAACAAAAACTTTATTATTAATTCAGTAATGTAGCATTATATATATATATAGTATATTATAGTTACGGAATTCAATATTCAACAAATACAAAGTTAGCCGGAGTAAGTTTAACCTATTTTTGCCAAATGAAATAAATATTAAATTAGTGTAATGAAATTCTCAGTATCCTAGCATCTACAGAAAGATAACCAAATATATTAATACATGTATATCATATTTGGACAATGCAAATATCAGTTGTTCAAATCCTATAAATTTAATGTTCATAGTTATTATACATAATGACATCACAAGTTTGGGTAGTCGAGAACGGACCCCGGACATTTCACCAATCATGCACTTGAAGGTTGGATTTTGAATGACTAAATGTAAATGGTATTACTTTACCTTCATGCAATTTCCACGGAGGATTAACCAAAGATGTGAATTTTGAACCAAAAATAGGTGACTGCTCGGCGGCCTATGAGAGGTCACTGTTTGGCGGCCTATGAGAGGTCACTGTTTGGCGGCCTATGAGAGGTCACTTTTTGGCGGCCTATGAGAACCTAAATTTATAGTACCCTGAGACAATATGAAGAAGTGATAGTCATATAAAAGGCTGTTGGTGCAAGTAGAGAATATGCCCCTTAAACCGTCGCTCTCTGTAATAAGGACACAAGACATATTGAATCTTGCATTATTGGAAACCTTCCAGTCTGTCCGAATTATTGAGAGGACAGAGGCCTAGTTGTTTGTGGACTGGTTTATTGGTCTATTCAATGCTATATATAAATTATTGATGGTCATTAAATTATTCTGTTAAATACACGTTTCGAAAAAATAATGCAGAATAAAAAATACAAGTCAAAATAACGAAGAAATAAAGCACACCACTGTATATCTATGTAATATTTAAACATCATCTTTCTCAGTAATACGTCGCAACATTTGGGATTATTTTATCAACTTGCTTTGTTACATAATACATACAATAAACATGTTTGTACATGTGCAGAAATA
Source organism: Ruditapes philippinarum (assembly GCF_026571515.1). Classification (NCBI taxonomy): domain Eukaryota; kingdom Metazoa; phylum Mollusca; class Bivalvia; order Venerida; family Veneridae; genus Ruditapes; species Ruditapes philippinarum. The sequence continues at coordinate 18,236 of NW_026866192.1, read as the reverse complement.
GAATTTCAAAAACTTAATTCCCTCAACAATCGGGTTGAAAACATGTTGATTAATTTCAAAGTAAAAACTCGTCGTTTATTGATCACACGTTCTGTTTTAAAATGACACTCCGCTTGAAACAAAAAGCCGTATATTTGCCCATATATTATTCATGAGAACTTCCAGAGAATTCGCATTGGAATATTTAAGATTTTTAGAGCGTTCAACTAATTGAATTGGTTATGTTTGTTTTCTCTGATCACGTTTATGTGAAACCGATTAATTCAAGAAGTAGATCGACGTAGGTTCTAAATACAACACTTATGCAAAAGTTGTTCTAATATTTTGATTTTCAAAGAAGTCGGGAATAAAAAATTGTACAATATTTAATACTTAATGTAAGATAAAGGTAAAAGTTTTACTGAACTGAAAACATAAAACGATCCAGTAGTTTGTGTTTGAAATCATCTAGGAAAGGTACAAATACTGCCCTCGGTCAATTGTATCTTTCATAAGCATTTATATGAAACTTTATCGTAGTATACAATTTGTGACGTTTTTATGTGTTAGGATGGGATACTTCATTTGTAAACATGCAAAATAATGTTTATAAATTTCTAGACATTCTTGTTGTTTCAATATTAATTATCTTATTTATATTTTTTATCTGTTAACTCAAGGTTTCTTTGAAGGTTACATTGTATCTACATTCATTTAAATGGAAATTGACTTTTGACTTTATCATTAACTTTATGAGAATCTACTTTGACAGATGTCTAGATGTCCATGAAATACGTTAATGACTAAGTGTCGTTTGATTTAATTTGGTGACATGTTCACAGACATCTGGTACAGTAGGGTTAGAAACCATTCAATATCTGCCGACTGAAGAAATATCCTGTAAAAAATATACTTTCACATACAAATATATATAATTCTGTACTAGTGAAACAAGAAAATAAATCCAAATATACTTTAACAGGAATAAACCATATCACTTTAACAAGCAGGCAAAAATGCTGATATCGAAATAGAGAGTACTTTCCGGAATATCATTTCTAGACGAGCGTTTACCTTATTTTTACCTTATTCACTATAAAAACATGGCGTCATATGAGTTAATTAATGCATATGGTATAAAGTCTGTATCATTTTGTAACGTTAAGGCTTCTTAACCCCTTTAACTGTCTTAATGGAAACCATTATAATATTTGTTACAAAAAAGTATTTAGACAAACGGGCTATGATTGTGTAAATATATTTTGAAATTCTGTGAATGACGTTCGCACAATGTTATCTTATTGCCAAAAGTAATAGTTACATCTTTGCAACTGATGCATACATACTGCATTGCGCACTACATACTATATAGAAAAGAACAAATGCCATTGTTTCTATAAGCATTTTTCAAGACTTGTACAATAATGTTAACTGTAATGAAATAGTTTTGTATTCCATATCATTCAACTTCTGAACACAAATTTACTTCTAGTTATAAAACAATGTTTGTATGAAATTTGGAGTAGTTTATAATGTCGCATTGTCGTAAAGATTTACAGTACAAGTAATTTTTAATAAAACAATGAAATTAACAACCGATAGCTTATTACGTTCTAGTAACGTTTACAAACATAAAATGTATGAATTAAAAGTGCGTGTGTTTTGTATTTTGTTTTTGTATAATATAAGATTACATGTACTGGGAAACATATATATTTTACTAAATATATTGAATAACTAGTTTCATTTAGCAGTTTCATGGTTAATAGTTACTGACACTAAAATTAGAATATTTCACTGTAAGGAATGTGTTGTTTTAAAACATAAACTATACTGATCCCTCTCTTGCAGGACACTAATGCTCAATGCACTTAGGAAGCAGGGACACTAGGGCCATCGTGAGGGAATAAGTCATCAATAAATATGGCAAATGATCACAAATCTGGAACCCCTTCTCCTCAAAACAATTCGGGGTCTAAGTCTACCGTAAATAGTACTGGTAGGCCCCCGACAACCAGCATTCTTCGAAGTGCTATGTACTACCAAAACAGAATAATTATACCTGAAAAGAAGCGTTCACCTACACAGAATACTGCTATCGTGCCAAATGAAGCACAGGCGATAAACACCCAAAATACTGCAATCGGATCTGGCGCGAAAGCACGGCCTACAAGTTTGCAACAAAATTCCAATAGAACTATAAATAGAGCGGCAACAAATGCCAATGCTTCAATATCGGATGTGAGAACAATTCAAGGGAATAACTTTCCGTTATCAGGTGACACGATGGATACGGCGGGAATTGACATTGTTGTGACAGACACAGAAAATAAACAGCATCGAGTGAAAAAGAAAAAATCTATTTTTAAAAGATTTTATTTGTGTTTGCAAGATAATCGCATGAAAGGAAAGCCTAATGCCGAACAAATATTAGCGAGCTCAAACCCCCAAGAATATCGGATATTGAAAAAAGTGTTAAATACGACGTTTTTAAGCGTTGGGATCGCCTTATTAATTGCAGTTGTTATTGTGATAATTTATTCCAGTATAGGTAAGTTCTTTTTTTCCCTTTTTTTATAAATCACAAATGTTATTAAACAAATTATCATAAACAGTAATTAAGGCACATTTCTTGAACGAAATTGAGAATATAGAGATCACTTGATATTATTTAACATTACATACTTAATGACTGTAGGAGACTGTATTAAACAGTAGCTATGAAAGGTTTAAGTACAGCTAAGAACATGGCTATAATTAAGCTCATTTGTGAACGACACGCTGCATTTTGACATTTTATACGTGATTTTAACAACATAAAATCGCCATTTAAAAACAAAACTTTGCTTGATACGAACAGCAAATACATTTAAACATATATGAATACTGTTTTATACACTGGTAAGATGCTGAAAAAAATCGAGGAAAACAAGATAGTTGGAATAATATGACACCAGAAAAGTCATTTCTCATAATACAGCCGAGTTCATTCAACAATGTTTAACACTGTTTTACAGAGTGGTTTGAATGATTGAAAAATTTCGCTAAAGAAGCATTGTGTATTATTGATTTAAACTTATGTACTATTGAAATCTCTAGCTTTTATTTTGATGTAGCTAAGCACAAAATTTAACAAAAACAATTATTTTAACCAGAGGTTTATATATGCAAGGCTCGACCTGTGTTGAAAAACGTAAATAAATTAAAGATAATTTAAGATAAAATTAATTTATTCTGGATTCAAAAGAATGTGACCAACAGTGCACAAATATGAACAAATAAATTTAAATGTTATGATGTAAAAGTAAGAAAATGGTTTATAAGATTGGCATAAAAACACGTAAAATTCAAATTATACAGAAATAAAATAACAAAACACTAGATCATGTAACTTTATAACTCATTTGAATTAAAAAGCATTTGTTACTTGGCCGGTGCTCAGAATATCTTAATTTTTCAGTTACATTTTTTCTTCTTTGTTAACAAACAAACAACAACAAAAACACAAATGGGCGACGTGTGCATATATATTAACTATATATGAAATATCACACGCGTACATAAATATTATATGACTTGATATTTACTTTTTCTACTTACATATCACTAATTGTTCATATTCATTAGGGTCTTTCAAATAGAAAGACCCTGTATTCATTTATTAATGGCTATATTTTCATTATTATTTATTTTGTATGGAAGTCAAATACCACTTTGTTCATATTTAGCTACCTTTATCACAATTTTATTTCACATTCAGCGTTTTGTGTCGTAAGGCGTTTAACATTTTAATTTTTCTAATATGCTTTTACAACATTATAATATACATGTATGTCCTATCTACAGAATTCACATAAACATATCTTCCGAGGGACCGAAAATACATTATAGTGGTATGAGAATATTCAGAAAGAAACATTTTTGTACATTCTTTTTTTCTCTCTCTCAAAATGTAACATATTTAATGCAAATACTTGTTTCCTGAAAGAAAAACTATTTTAAATACAAAAATCTATAAAGGGTTAGATTATTGATACAAATATATTTTTAGAGAAGTCTATGTTATAGAATTATCTTTAAAGGGGAACATATCTAATGCTTCTATCTTTCGAGCGAAATTAAATGAAAATAAAAATCTTTTTTTGGGGGAAAACATATTTTACACAAATAGTTTAAGAGATATTTATTGCAAATATCTTTAGAGGGGTACATAATTTTTACAATTATCTTTGGAGGAAAAGATATCTAATTCACATTTCATTTTTGGGGGAAAATATCGAATAATGTGAATGAGTTCGGGCATGCGATTAATTACCTGAAATTGTTTCATCTCTACAGTAATAATATTGGTATTTTTATGTTGTATTAGATATGTTACTCTTTAAACATGATTGCATTAAATTACTTTGAAGACAAGATTTTTTAAATAGATGTTCCTCTTATTGAATCTGTTCGCTTATTAAGATATTTGTTCCCTTAAAGATAATTGTATCACATATGTTTCCCTTTAATTATAAATGAGTTGGGTATCTCTTGTATTCATGTACAGTCTTGTGTTTCCGCTCTATACATATTTGTATTATTTATGTTTCTATTGGAAGATATTTGCATAAATTTTGTTCCCCCTTATTTAAATTGATAAATAATATTTATTATTTTTCCCTTTTTTACATTTCGATTAATAATACTGACTATCGCTCATTATATACCTCTGATAATTGCATTTCATATAAACATGTAAATGGGGTACCAAGTAGCTCAATTTTATTGTTACTTTTTTCCTATTACATATTCAATATAAATACCAGATAAATATATGTCGTATACGTTTTTCTCTACACGGACAGAAATGTTATTCATAAACAGTTTTATATGAGGTCAAATAAGATACAATGATCGTTGAATATTTGATATTCTGCTAACAGCAACATCTGAATGTTGTCATTTAATATTCAGTTTCCTCTTTCAAATTTTCCCAATACAACCAGACGTTAATTGTATTTTAAATTTCCCCAGGGATACGACAATAAAATACTTAATTAGAACGCACGAGGAAAATCAATACTGCATCTGTATTGCCCCGTAACAATATGAGCATTGTGTTGGGTACTGGGAAAAATAAATATTTTACACATATATAAATTCCGAACGAACATTTCGCTTATAAATAATAATACAAAAAGTCAAAAAAGGTGGAGGATTTTTAAATATTCATCTAAGTTTATGCGATCAAAATGAACTATTTGCACTCATCTGATAAGTTTGAAGGGAATGACAACTTGCCAGTAGTCATAAATCTGGCAAGTTCAAAAATATATCAGTCTAGTTAGAAAATATTTATTATTATTTATATTTATTTATGTTCTTGCAGCCTATATTAATCTTTTTAATCTCTTCCGAGTCAGCCCCCCCATAACTTATCAGTTCTGGTGTCATTTGCGGAGACATAATCGTGACTGGAGTGGGGCTTGCCGGGAGGCAGGTACCACACTAGGTCACCGCTCCCATTAAGATATTAAATACATCGAGGATGGTAAAAGTTGATAGTCGACATATTATCGATGTAGTCACTGCAATATCAAGCTAACTGTTAAAATTTAACTTTATATTGTTGCATAAATACGGAAATATCTTAATGCTTTACCTATAGTCAGCATTTGCTACAAACATGTCAATTTTAAGTCATACAAAATGAAGAAAAGAAATTTGCTTGACGCTTATTATTATTAATTTTATTTATTCATTTATTGAATTGCAATTAAGCATTTAAGGTTTTCATTCTAGCACATTTTGTTGAAAATTAAAATAATGTTTCTAGTTTAAAAATTAAAATTACATAATTTTAAATGAATGCAAAATCAAAATCTCTGACATTTATGAATATTTATATGAGTTGTTATATAAAGACAAGGTAGCATCTTATCCAGAACAAAGTCGTATAGAGATGTATCTATTCTAGAGACATATCAACTAAATATCAGTACGTTGCTAAGCAACAAGAGAAAAATCATTGTAAATTTTCTGATAATGACAGGTTATTTAGTAGACTGTCAGAACATTTATTATATGAATATGAACATAAGTATGTCGTTATTAACCTATTATGTTATTTCTTTTGTTTGAATTTCTCCCGTAAGTCTACAGAGCGTCATTAACATTCCAGGGAAATCTTTCTTTTCTAGAATTGAAAGAAGTTTAATGATTTCAAAGAATTGATAATTTCACCAGCGATAAGGGACTGATCATAAAATCTTAGTATGTAACTAAATATAGATATTTGCAAGGTGTCTAATTAAAACGACAATATTTTCTACGGTTTTAAGAAAAAAGTAAATAAATAGATAAATAAATTAAAAATGTATTTGTCCATCATAAGCCTATGCAAGGGAGAATGAAATTATAAAAGCCATTCTCATGTAAGAAGTATTAATTTCATAGTCTGTACATATCATGGAAACGTGTAAGACAATCTTCTAAAGTTAAGAAGTCAACAAGTCATAAATTGGTAAACAATTTTACAATGTATTTTAAACAATTAATATAAATATTTCAGATTCTTAGTAACGAGGATTGACAACCAACCAGCCAGCCAACCAACCAACAAATCAACAAACACGCTATTATTTGCTCCTAATGGACACTGTCTGGCCGTGTGTAATGTGAAGAAAAAATAGCAATTGAAACCAATAAACATGCAAGAAAGAAATGTTATACCACACCCGGCGTAAATGCAAGGTGTACATGGTGTATGTGTGATTTCTAATACAGACGTCACTTGTTTTCACACTCTCAAAATTGTGATGATGCTCAAAGACATGGATTTTTCCGCCGCAATAAAATATGTATGCTACTTTCCAACACGGTACACAGGACATTAATGTTGTCATACCGGATGTGACGTTATGTTTATCGTTATTACAAAACAATAAACACCGAGTATAATATCAGTCATTCTGATAGAATTATTGTTATTTGATACAATTTGATGTTTTAAGGCATAAATAATTCAAACCGCTGACATTATTTCATGACAACTCGGATATTTTATTATATTTGTTTTGATATTTGTTTTTACAGATTCATTCAGAGCTGGTAAAGCTGCCTTGAACGTGAGTGTACAACAACAATAAAGCAACGATATAGTTTGGATTTTATTTCAACTTTATTGTCCCGTTAGTTTCGAATAATTTCATAGAGAGAAGAGAGGGAATAAGATAAATTTAGTATCATTTTGATGTTCATTTATTTCTGTTTTTGAGATATAATTCAATTGATGTAACATTCGATTCTGTGGTATGAAAACAAAATTTGACGTTTTATTTTCTTGAAATATTACTTATTCTGTTAATGATGCTACATGTTCTCTACAGTATCCAACTTTGCTGGTTTGCAAGTTTCTACATGTGTATGACATCAAAAATTTCTTGTATATTGGCTCATTATGCAAATGTTCGGAGATATGTATCTATGAATTAGCATATTTTGGGATTATTGTCTTTGATTCATCCTAATACATATTATCATAAAATGATAACATCATTTGCGCAGAACTAAAATTTTTAAGATTTCTAATATGTTATGAAAATAATTAATATATCATTATTATGTGTTGAATTTAGATTTCTAATATTTTGCTCAATTGTTATTTATTACATTTACACTTATGTTTTGTAGTATTCCGTATTAACTTTAAAAAGAAATAACTGATGGATTCAAATTTGTTTCTGTTTCTAAACGCTTTAATAACCCAGTACATTTACTGGTCAAATTTCTACGAAATAGAATAATTTTGAACCAGGTTATTACAATAAAGCAATAATGCTTGGCTATGTTCCTAAAAATATTTGTTTCCACTTGCACTACCAATTACCCTTTTATTGAATAGGTAGGAAGAATTAAATAATTAATAATTAATTAATTAATTTGTAAGGAAATACATGCGTAGTTCCTTCGTTCATTAAACTTTGTAATTGGTTATAAACACGGGTATGAAGAATGCCAATCAAAATGTAATATGGCTATTTTGATAAAGTCCGATTTTTGACATCCACTTCCTAAAAATAATAAAAAGAGATCAATAAATAAATACAAGCCTTTTAAATGGGGTAAGTAGTGCAACTGCATGCAAATCATTTAAATGATGGCCTGTGAGTTAATATTGTTAAATAAGATTTAACAAATCTGAAACATAAATACACATTCTCTCATTGTATCAGTAAGTGTATTTATATATTGACTTTTTTACTTTGTACATTTTGTATATTTTGCATAAATCTTTCTTCTTAATATTGCTCAAATTAAAATATTAATACTTCAAGTGTTGTTTATTATTTCTTAAAATGAATCTGCATTATTTCCATGTATATCCAGAATATATCCAGTCGCAAATAGTGTCATCCAAATATTTTCGCATAATCATACAGCACATGACCTGTTCTGATAAAACATCAGACACAACCTCAAATATATTTTTACATTGTTATTAATGAAAATTATATCCGACCGTTTCAACTCTACATGTTCTCCGTTACGACAATCAATAATATAACACATCGTTTACTGTAATTTATCTTCATATACATAACAACAATGAATGTCCTATTTGAACAGCACGGCCGTAAAAGCTAATTCTGTCAATACAAAAAAAATGAAAGCATTCATTTATCTTTTCACTTCCAGAGCAAGATACAAATATTGTATTGATGATTTCAGCAGCAAGTGAGCAGTGAGCAAACATTGTTTCAGCAGTATTGAAGAGGCTATCAATTAATGATATTGAATGAGTGCATGTCCAAATCTGAATTTATTGAACCATAAATGAATATAAAAGTATTATAATATTCAATGAGTTCAATACAATTATTAATGGATTTAGAAGAATTTAATATTCTTTTAGTACTTATTTAAATAAGAATTATTATATTAAAACAAATCTCAATAATACTTAAAATGAAATATTAGTACCTGACAAGGAAATTAAAGAAATTTAACTGATTGATTAATAAAGTAAAAGGGCTCAGGGTTCAATAAGTCCATAATATTTACTGAATATAAACACTGGCTTCAGCGACATAGTAATTAATAATGAATTTAAATCACTTGTCCCTCAAAGCTTCGGGTTGGAATCCTATCAGGAACTTTTAAATGAGTAAATCTATCAAGTAGTTATACATTGTCGGGGGTTCCACTTAAGCATTGAGGGACACCTGAGATTTTCTTTCACCAGTAAAGCTGGAAAGTTGCCGTATGACTGTATGACTTGAATTCAATCAAAACAAACTGAAAATTGTAAATATAAAGTAGGATGCAGCAAAATATAGTATCCACACTGGTAGCTTTCGAAGATGCGGTGGAGTATTCGTCGCAGAAGCAGTGGATAAAATATGGCCTTTTGCTGTTGTCGGTAAGCATATGTCTGAATTTTGTTTTATGATTTAATGTTTTACTGGAAACACTTACTGAAAGTTGAGCCCACAAATGTACTCTTTCAACATATTACACGCACACGGTGCAATTTATTGCCGTTTATACAATCACTTCTGTACAGTTTGACAAGGGGTCGCCACTTTTGCCTAATTTTGGTTTAAACACGTACAAATGTGTGCAATACGACCCTATAATACGGCATCAAATCATATGAATGATACTTTTACAAGATAACCATATTTTGGAAACTTGGGAACTTATCATTGCCTGTTAATAACATAAATGACAAAAATGAATTCAACGCAGACGGCGGTTGTTTCGATTGCAACGCAGGATCACACACGAAATATATATATTATATGTGCGTGATGACGTCATAATAAAAAAGAGAAAAACAGAATCCCGAAAGAAAGCCCAACACGACAAAATTGAAAATGTTGAAGACTCGGTTTGATTGATCTGTTCATGGACGGTACTGAAAAGTGAAAGTTACCGTCATTCAACATTTAAACACGAAAATTTTGAATTTTGAAACATCCGCAGATGTGTTCATACGGCGGTTGTCATGGAACTTTCAATATGACACATTAGTGCCATTCCATGAAAAGCGGCGTATGGTCCCCAAGTAAAAGAATGCTTTTGCCCTAAACGAGAAAACAATTGGCGGGGAATTTTGAAAATGGGAATCTGAGGTTATGAAGCCTGCATATCACAGATTAGACGTCAAAAGACAAATTAAAAAAGCAGGCAACATATCCTAAAGGGGATTATACAGTATTCAAGTAGGAATACTGGAACCACCCAAGTTGAAGAAGGCCAAATACAAGAAACTTAAAATACCATCTAAAATGTATACACAACAATAATGACGTGCTGAACGATCTTCAAGGATCGAAAATATAACATCATTGATTAAATGTACGGGGAGACTTTTAACAGCCGCCACACGAGTCTGCAATTCTTATGTAATTTTGTTGTGATTAATGCTTCCGAGGGATCACTTTGTTTCCACATTTTCAGAAACAAACGGGTCATTGAGTACATGTACAACTATATTCAGAAATTCTAATATGGAATGATGCGAGTTCCTGTCATTTTGATTCATATTTGTTTACAAAAGATATATAACATACCAAGCTTACAGTCTGTTGAGTTCACTGCCAAGATAAGGGATTATTCAATTAGACTTTTTTCATTCAGATTCCTTCTTTTTTATCAATTGCAATCTTCTCAGAAAGATAAACTTGTTTGCGGTGTAAACAGATATTTGTTTTGTTTTAATATCAATGTATAAAGCGCTATGATTGCCATTATCTGAAATGTCTTCCAATTTGTGTCTCATCTTATTCTGTCCACTCATACATATAATATCTGTCATTTATTGCGGTTCAGATCGGAATATCCGGGTTACGGCCCATGGACGGGTCCTCTCGGGACGGATATTCCGATCCGAACCACAAACAATAGGGTTGATGTGTATCAAAGTGCCTTTAGTCTACTTGATGCTGGTTTTTTTGTGTGTAAAGATTTGGACCTTTCCTCTTTTACCTGTGCAGGGTATGAGTTATAGGTGTTTTAGCTTGAGTGAAATCAGCACGGCTTTGATTTGTATTAAAGTGCCTTTAGTCTAATTGTTGCTGTTTTGTGTGTGTAAGGATTTGGACCTTACCTCTTTTACCTGTGCAGGGTATGAGTTATAGGTGTTTTAGCTGGAGCTTGAGAAATGAAACTTTACCGTTAAAACTGTTCTGAACTAATCAACGAAAGAAGTTTTCTTAAGGACGGTGCGAAATGGCTGTCGTTCTATGTATACTTAAGGACAATGAAAACGCACGCCCGCACTATATGTATTTTATTACATGAAAACAAAACACTAACGACTCAATTAGATATATATCATTACTTTAATACTAAACACACATTTAACAACTGAAAATAATTAAAAATGTTTGAAATCAAATGGATACCAGTAAATCGAAGAACCTAAGGTGAAAATCCCAAAATCACACTTTTTCATCAGAGTAATGGCAAAAACCAAAATGAAAATCCAATACAAATTCACTCATAAATGTCTGTTCGTAATGTCACCGTCGGGATCTTGAGAAACGACAATGTCCTCCATCAGCGTCTCTTACAGATGTACATCGCCGCCTCATAGATCTTACGGTGCGGATAGTCACCTGTGGAATCTGACGCCATTCGGCCTGTAGTGTAGTGCAAAAACGCTGGTGAAGCCGATAAATTGTAGACCGATGGACACCAAAACGGTTGGCGCTTTGTTTGTAAGATAGACCAGACTGAATCTGTCCTAAATAAACCCAGCGGTAATGGTTTCTTTGTAGAACCATTGCATACAATTTGCTAGCAAGTCTTCAGTAGTGTTTGAAATTTATCACCTTTTATAGAGGAAAAGTGAGAATATGCAATTTCCATGTGAGCTTTTACGATTTCTAAAACTGACCATTGGCATAGTTTAATATTAATTTTCATAAAGATTTTAATTGCTCGTTTGTGTCTAACATTTCTAGAAAGGTGTGTAAAACAAGTTTATAATTAACAGTTTAAAAAAATAAATAATTTCATTTCAAAAAGTAACCATGAATTTGTTCAATCTGTTTTTCTGTTGTGATTTTATCACAATTAGCCAAAAGTGTTACTTTTGATTCCCCGGGTACTATTTTTTATTATGCAATAATTTCATTAAAATGCAATCATTTTTCATAACTTTGGTATCTAAATGACCGGAATGCATTCGGTTTTATGAAACCGTGAAAAAATATTTAAAAGAAATATATTTTCCTTGTTAAAATGCAATTATCCCGACCGTGCATTTTCACTGTCCTTAAGTATAATTGACTGTCCTTTCTATATAGGAATCGTTTAACGTGTTAAACTATCATGACTTAATGTTCCAAGGGCCATGATTCCTAGTTTTAAGTCTCCATAGTTCGGTTGTCTGGGTTTTGTTTTGGGCGTTCATTTAATGCCGCCTTTCCTTGTTGATTTATTTTCTCATTTTTTACGTCACAAACTGTTTTTCTTAAGAAGGGTTGATTTAACTCACCACAGTGTTAGACCAGTACCTAAAGACGCTTGCAGAAATCATGACCCCAAAGTAGAATCTTATCGCTTTTTCGCCAATTCTTACATTTTTTATTCATTCTAGTATATAAATCGGTGCGAAGAGATGAATTATGTTTTAAAAATCTGAAAACAATGCGATCTCTCGGAGGCATTAATCACAACTAAATGACATAAAAATTGCAGACTCGGTTTGATTGAGTCTGTACATGAGGGATAATGAATAACTACAACATCCCTCACGCCCCCTGGCACCGGCTTGAGCGGTACTCAATTCTCAACACTAAATAGTGCTGGCATAAAGGTCATTCCGTTCGGTGAAAAGGCGAAAGTTTAGTATTTAATCATTCAAGCGCCTTGTCCGGTAAAGCCCGAAATGCGATAATTAGTGTGGTGCTCCCTCGCTCTAAAAGTGTGCATTCTGTCACACGAAAATGTTTTGGATAAATAAAGCGTCCGTAATACTTGAAGGCATATGTTATTACAAATACGTATGATTTTTGAAACTATATGTATATTATTTTTGAAAAAATATTTTATTTAGAGAAATATTCTTGAAATACTGGTTCCATGTTAGTATCTTGCTCTTCATAGATGTTCTTTCATTGCAACACAATTTTATATCTACCATTGTTTTGTAGCAGGTTTTTCATGAATAAATAAATGCGTTGTCATCTAAATGATGATATCATTCAAATTAATCCTTGGCCTACTCGGCGTAAATTGTAAAGTATTTGACGTAACCCTCTTGTGAAAAAAATTCCTTGAAAGGCTGTCTGTAATTGCCCAAGTTTATTTTCAAGAAAGTCAGTATTTTGCATTTATTGAGAAATACTGAGTCTTAAAACAATAATATTTCCTCATCTTTTCCGTCCACACTGATTAAATTAATCAAGGTATCGTCAGGAAATTAGAGTATTAATTTAGACAGAATGTATTCAACATGAACAGTTAATTTATTTCCTATTAGCAGCTAACAAGATTTTCTACTGGAGAAATCGATAAACCTTTCTCCAGTAATGCACAAATTGTTGAAAGATTATAAAATTTGCGATACTCGTCGGTGATTTATTTTTTAATGACAACACGTTGTTGTTGTTGTATTTCTAATGAATTCTAAAAGTGTATGTTTTCTTCACACATTAGACTTTCATTAATATCGACGAAAATGCTTTTAATTTACTGCTATATTCATCCAATGTATGCATTCCTGTGAAGATTTAACGAATGTTTTAATGAAAATGGTGCATGTTTAAAACCTTGACTTTATATTATAATTATTTATAAACAAGCAAGTTAACAGTAAATTAGATAATTTACAAAAGCCCTTATCTATAATTTTATTGAAAATTTTCAATGTTGATCCAATGATCCAATGATTTGTGATTTCTTGTATGTTTGTCTCTTTACCCCAAATCAATATGAAACTCTTTTAAAGGTAAACAAATAGATGCTTGCTTTGTTTAATTAACCGTTTAACTACAAATATTTTATTGGAAAACTTTTGCTCAGAAAAAAAAGATGAATACAAACTCACAGAAACAATATGGATTTAAAATCATATCGATAAACAAATGTAAATGTTTTTATAATGATATGATGAAATCAGATATATATTTGTAATATCGGATAATATATCTCACACTTACCAAAAACATTCATATATTATTCTTTCCTGGTCTATTGTTATATGTCTGATAGTAAATACAATCAACTTTTTATTGTTTTACAGACCTTCTTATATAGACCAATTCACTTTAACAGAAGCAAAACATATTTGTTATATCTTATTAATTACAAAATGTAGACGAGGATAGCAATATTTACAGCTTTATTTATCATAGTTTGATCAATGTACAATACATATATCAATACAGCATACATTTATATAAATAAATAAAATTATAAATTGTCATTAATAAAATTTGTTTACCTGATTCTCAAAAACGATAACTAGTTAATCAAAATAAGAGGAACATGGAGAAGTACAACATGTCAACAACACAGCTGGTTTAGGTTATCTATTTTCTTCCGGTTTCATTTCTTACGAACCTTCATCAAGATAAAATTTCGACCTAAAGTGTAGTAAAAAGAGGTCTTTTTTTGTTACTAAAAAAAATAAATACTGATTTGTTTGGGACACAATATATACACTAATGAAGTTAAAGAAATAAAATACACGTTATAAGCAAATTTGTTACATCAGCAAAATGCGAGTTCCATGATAGAACACATTTAAATGCTGGACGACAGAAACACGCCTCATTTAATCAGTTTGATTTATTGATATATTATAAAACAAGGCAGCTGTTATAGTTGACCGGATATTATTGTTGCTTTTTAAGTTGATTTAGGAAATTTCCAATTTGAACGCCGTAGTAATCACATACTCGATTAGTCAATGACAAATATGCCCGCTAAGCGCATTAAACCTATATATGTTCAATAAGGCTCAAACGAAACGGTAAATTAAATTTGCGATGATTATCATACTTTGAAACAGGCTTCAAATATTCAAGATATTTTTATATATAAAGAAAAGTTTTCACTGAAAAAAATTTATAGAAAGATCTAAAATTTTCACATGATTTTTAACTTTGTATGGAAGTTCGCCTTTTTGTTCAATACTATTATATTTGACATATTATTAGACATTATAACATATTTGACATTGTGTCATATTTGACATTGAACCCAGGCATATGATAAACAATGAGCTATTTAATCTGAAATATTTTCATTATTTGCAGTCAATAACAATTTTATAGCACATCAATAAAGTCAATATTTTAAATTAAGTAAATATTTTTAATTTAATAATTGATATAAAGTAAACCCTAGCAATTTTTGTTTATCTAACATTGATGATGAACCCTAACAATACTGAACAGAACAGAACATGAATTTTATTTTTTTTAGATTTGAGCATTTCGCTCCTCATCCATAACATGCATACATTATTGTGTCCAAGTCAAACAATAAAATTATATAATACATCATTGAAAATAACAGTATATGTGGTAATATAACAAAAGAGGGTAAAAAATAATAGTATACTTTCGTTGTATAACTTTAGGAACAGAACAGAACAGAAATTTTATTAAGGCTTGTACAAAGTACATCATCTACAATACATTATATTCAAATATATTTTAGCTGCATGAAAATTTACAAACAAAATCTGGATATCACATTTTACGTATTCAATAATTTCATAATAAAATATAGGACAAGAATCAATATTGATATATTGCTTGGTTATTAACGGCCTATTCGTGTTAAACAAAAACGAAAGCGCTAGCATTTATGCCAATTGTTTATGGCTAATTATACCCTCCAGACATAATAAAGAACACAGAACAGTGGATGTAATGATAGGGAAGAAAACTATCGACATTTTTTCAGTGGATTATACATGGTTTTGTGCAATTGAGAAGAAACGAAACTTACATTTACACTGTAATTATAAAGCAATATATGTACAGGTGTTCATTTAAAGTATCTTATGGGTAGATAAATGTGTAATTCTTAAAATCGTTTGAAATTAAATGTTTCTAAGAGAAGTGTTTTGATTTGTATGTCTGTTTGCTTGCCTCAATAATTCATATGTTGAGCATTTTAGCATTTGAAATCTCCCTAACAATAAACCTTTATATTAAAAGTCTTAAGCCTCACATAAATATAGTTCAATGCAAACTTTATTTTGTAATAAGGGATACTCAGGAAAATATAAATGACAGATATTATATAAAATTGTATAATGTACTCAAATCACGCTAAATGACATTTTTTAAAGTCCAAGCATAAATTTCTGCATAAATTCTATATTTTTTGGGTTTGAAGAGTAAGTATATCGAGATATATTGAACGAACTTTAGACGCCGACATAATCACCGAGTAGTTTTAAAACAAGCTATGTGACTTGAACAAACCCTGGAAGTTACTATAACAGATATTGTGAATTTCGGTCGGAAAGTAGCGAGCTACCTTAAATAAGTCTAAGTTCATTTTACATGTTCTTTAAAGTTTCCGGAGTTCACTGTGGCAACTATTGTGAAATCTTAACGTTCAAACTGACGCACGTGAGCCAAGTTAGGAAATCACCATTTTATTATTTAAAAGGAGTAAAGTTTTGTTCATATGACTGCCTAGTGTATTTATTTTGAGGACATTTACAGAATAATGAATGAAAAAATCCAAACGAAGAAATGAAAATTTTGCCGCAGTCTCTGACACGATTGTGTAAATAGTTACACCATTTGAAATAACACGGTGAATAATCAAATATATATGTATGTGCATTAATTGTTTTCTATTTTCTTTAACAAAACAATGATATTAATATTTTCAAGTATAAGAAACTAGCATAATTAATATACAGTTTTTGAAACACTCATGTGACATGCACATATCCGGTACACCACATCAGAAAATTGTAGGTGTCATATAAGTGTAGTAATGTAAACAACGCGTGTTCTAAGAGAAAGGAAACAAGTCACGTGTGATCAGGGACATACAGATGTATTGCTATTGAACAAACAACCAGTCTGATATTTTAGTAGAATTCTTGTAGCTGATATTATGTTTGCTTTTCGCAGCTGATACAGGATATTGCCTATTTCCCAAGCCGTATAAATAACACACACAATAAGTCAAAGGCAATAACCTAGAAAAAACAAGGTTAGTGCAAAAGATCAAAGGTGAAAAAGGAATAGCTTTGTTATTTACTCATTCAATTTCCCATAGTAAAGAAAAAACATCATTTTATTGCTACATGTATAAAAGAAAAGTAAAAGGTATACTATTAAGGCACGTGTGAAACATCTGACACCTTAATTATTCTATAGCATAGTATAAGGAAATGTTTTACAAACAAATGTACTAAATGAAAAAAAAACCGCTATTGAACCATTACTTTAATCCAGTGATGTCTCGCTAAAATCTCAAATTGAATGGAAATTTCAATGTAAATAAAACGTTTATTTTCTATTACAGTTTTGATATATTTTTATTAGTCGCCGGTAGAAACCGGCGACTATATTTGTAACAGTTTAAGATTATATCTATGGTAGGAGAAGGCATTAAAATCTGAAAATGTAAACTACTGAATTATTGGACAATTTCGACCACAATTATTTTTAATTTGTCATAAAAAATCAAACATATAATTTCAATGCCTAATGAAATGAAATGTATAAATATTAAAGTCTTAAAAAGCAAAATTTCTTTATTTATAAAATCAATTAACAACGTATCCCTATGGATCAGTCGTTGAAAGGATATATTTTCTTTTTGAATTTGTTGTCAAACGTTGCTACTTTATGATAAATAATTATGAATGTAAATTAAAAAGATAATTTTAAATTATGTGGTTGTTTATAGTTATGAAAACTATTTATTTTACTATTTCTTTTTAATCATTAACGGATTCTCCCTGTTTATTTGTGGGAATCACGTGACACTAATTCGCACATTGTCGGCATTTTCCGTCTAACTTCGGGAGGGGGTTAAACCGATAATTAGTTTTGGTCTGCTTCCTGCAACTTTCAAAGAAACATCACATAGGTGTGAAATCCTTTGATCTGGAAAAAAGAAGCTGGTCAAAAAACACATTTGATAATGATATATTAATTATCATAGCT
The DNA here is from genome assembly GCF_026571515.1 of Ruditapes philippinarum. NCBI lineage: Eukaryota > Metazoa > Mollusca > Bivalvia > Venerida > Veneridae > Ruditapes > Ruditapes philippinarum. Next base: position 108 of record NW_026866192.1, on the reverse strand, counting down.
AGGGAAAAGATAAAAGATATACAATTTGATTGGATAAATTAAATTCAAAAAGTGGGCAGATACTTTGTTTAGGGTATACAGGTTTACGGGGAAAGTTAGGTCAGTTTC
>NW_026866191.1:0-9120 GCF_026571515.1 Ruditapes philippinarum | reverse complement strand
TTTAAATTTGTTTGTAGATAATTTGCCAAATGATGACTTAATCAAGGTCATAGTTACCAAACTAGGATGACCAGAAATATCACCTACCGAACTGATGGCATCATATAAATAGTAAATGCTGAAATTCAAAACAGTTGTTTATGGTGGTTTGTTACAAAAACTATTAGTAAAAGAATTGACAGTTTATTTCTTTAATCATGGTTATCCAGCTAGGATGAGAGAAATGTCATTCAAGAAAACATAAAAATTGATAATAAATTCTCAAGTCATATTACTCAAAACGTAGAAAGCACATTGTTGTATGTGATAAAAACAAAATGCCTTAAATCTCAGATTATCTCGGAACATTTTAAATGACAACCTTGCACCATGCTAGATGGCAGTAGCTAGTTATACATACACTTTCTACTGATAACGTGTTGTAACAGTAACATGTTTTAAATTAAATATTTTATGATTTAGATAGAAAAATACTGAACTGCAATTAGAAACTGAACATTTAGAATTATTATTCATACAAAGTGGATATTCGCACATATACAGTATATATAAATGTTAGCTGCTGAATGATGTTTTGGATTTAGGAAGAGTCGTAGTGTAAACTATGAAGATAATTTACCTTTCTGATAGCAGCAGATGTCTGTAGTCAATGTCTTATATACTGTGTTTCTCCACCATTTTATCTTGAAATGATACAGTTAACATAAACATAAAATTGATAAACTCTCACATGCATTTGAGACTGCCTTCAAACATAGAAAACAGTTATGTAAAAACAAATTGCCTTAGATTGAAGAAATTTTTATAATGACAACCCTGCATCATGCTAGGTGACAGAAATATTCTATTAACCTTCACCCCTTTACATTTAGGGTGGGGTTTTGAGTAGTTACACGGTAACATGTTGTGTAGTTCTCCTCCCCCCCCCCCCCAAACCACCCACAGTAAATGCCTACTTCATAAGTTAACATTTGAGGGTTGATGGTATTTTTAAATTAAATATTTTATGATTTAGATAGAAAAATACTGAACTGCAATTAGAAACTGAACATTTAGAATTATTATTCATACAAAGTGGGTTTTCGCACTTATACAGTATATATGTATAAATGTGAGCTGCCGAATGATGATTTGGATTTAGGAAGAGTCGTAGTGTAAACTATGAAGATAATTTACCTTTCTGATAGCAGCAGATGTCTGTATCTATTGACATTGTTTCTCTAACATGATACAGTTCAATCTTAACCTAAATAAAATGTTATGATATGCAGAACTAGTAGAATATATTATTATTTTGATAAATTAAAGGCTTGTTTATGTCTACGAAAGGCATAATTTTTCCCTTCTTTAAAAAGGGAAAACATGAGTTTTGTAACGTTTAATATCACTAAGATAGAAGGGTAGAATTTGAAATTATTTTTCAGAAAAGTAGCAAAATGTAAACATTATTTTACGTAGTAGTATTTTGATTTCTATACAAAGAAGTAAATAACTATAACAGTACTAATTTTCAAAATGATAGAGAAGCCAAGATGTCGATGAGTAAAATTTTGGAAACTAAAACATAACATTGAAAATAAAAAACCCTCGAGGAAACAAAAATAAAAACATATTATGTGTTGTAATGGACCTTTAAGTAAACTACTGCTATATGATGAATTAGATTTAGGAAGAGTCGTAGTTGTAAAAACTATGAAGATATTTGATCTACTGATAGCAGTATGTTGAGAAATGTATGATTTTACTATTTGTAGTTCACCTCTACAGTGTTGCATCTAGGCCGCGCGATTTGCGCATTTTTTATGCAGATCGCGCATTTAAATGAAGTCAGTGCGCGCCAAGTCGCGCATCTGACAATATTTTCAATTTAATTCAGTTATCAAACGCGTCAGCCATGTTTGTTTTCACTCATGGTTATGACTAAAATACGTACTAAATCGCATGTAGCAGCCGACTAAGTCATCTCGCGTGTGTTTTTTAGTATTCGTCAATATTTTATTTTTTCTACTTCCGTTTTAGAGCGGACGATAGCTGTCAAAAATGCCTGAATGTTAAATAATGAATTCTATTCGGTATGTCATATTGTAAAGTAAATGTATGTCCCCCACATTTTTTTCAAACCCCCCACATTTTTCAATTGAGTGGGGGACAATCCCCCATAATTTTGAAATTCTAGATGCAACACTGCCTCTAGATTTAATTGTGTTTGTTGACGTTATTATAGATTATGGGTTGGTTTCTATGGTCCTAAAATGTCTTTATTTGGATGACCTTCAGTTATTGACTTAAAAATGTATGCCAAATGATGACTTAATAACGGTCATAGTTACCAAACTAGGATGACCAGAAATATCACCTACCGAACTGATGGCATAAATACATTTATAAATATTGGGGGTTCTTTGTAGGTATTACTTATAAAATTTGTTCCTTGATTTAATAGCCAAATGATGACTTAATAACGGTCATAGTTACCCAACTAGGATGACCAGAAATATCACCTACCGAACTGATGGCATAAATACATTTATACAAGGATCAAAATTTCCACTTATATTTTCTAGTAGAGATTGATGCAGGACGAGTACAACATTGTTGTATGGTAATTTTGCTAATGTGATAAAAAATCTAGAATTCTCATTATCAGTTAGTTTACATTTAAAGTTGGAAAGCCGGAAACAAAGATTGTGTTTTAGGTTATTTATAATTTGCACATTTCATAAAGCTCTGAACACATTGTTAGTTGGATACGGATGTGACTGTAATGTTCCTGACAATGCTCTTTAAAGTGTTCTATGTATACAGGACTTAAAACACAAGTTTATTTCCGGTTTGGGTTCAATTTGTAACAAACTGATTATGAAAATTTCTAGCGGTCTATTGCATCGACAAAGTTTATCTTGAAAAACATGCCCGAAGTGCAGGGCGAGTAGCATGGCATGCAGAACGAGTAGAAATTTGAAGCTATGAGTGGTTTAGATTTTTTTTCCCGATCCCTGTTATTGATATTGAAATATACTGTTTCTATTTATGGGTATTTGATAGGTTTGTATTAGTTATAAATTTGTTTGTGATTTAATTGCCAAATGATGACTTAATAAAGGTCATAGTTACCCAACTAGGATGACCAGAAATATCACCTACCGAACTGATGGCATGTAATCAAATGCTTGACAAATATGATTTTATAGGAATCTTATTACCAGCTTTCTCAAACAATGATTTCTCTATTTCATACAATATTTTTGCCTTGGCTTATTACTTCAGGCAAATTATATGTTTGTTCCCATTTAAGTTATTGGGAACGAATCCTTTTTAAAAAATACCTTAATTTTAAAATATCCAAAAAATATGAAACTGTCCCAAATAAAGATATTTTGAAGATCCCCCCCCCCCCCCCCCTGTTCCAAAGGTTTAACATTTGCATTCAAATAGATCTCTTCACATAATAATATATATAGAGATCTATTTGAATGTATAGTTAAGCTTAGTTGTTGACTTCAAACCACTTGCCCCTCACCACAATGAATTTGAATCCCTCCAGAGACTTCAGATTCTTTCATGTGAGGAAGCTATCCAGCAATTCTTTCTGATTATATATAGCTTGTTTAAATCATTAACTTTACTTGATTTGTTAAAGATACAGCATAATGATGATTTGGTATATCTGAGATTGATGACAACTCACTCGCCGAACTGAAATAGCTGTTGCTTAAATTTTCTAATCACTGCTCATTTTTCAGTTTGAAATATTTACATACATATCATGACAGGTTTTATGTCATGTCTTACATAAAAGTTTGTATAATTATGACTTACATGACGGGTTTTGTATTGTGTCTTACATGACAGATTTTGTATTGTGTCTTACATGACAGGTTTAATATTGTGTCTTACATGACAGGTTTTATATTGTGTCTTACATGACAGGTTTAATATTGTGTCTTACATGACAGGTTTTATATTGTGTTTTACAGATTCATCAGATGAAGATTTAGAGGATATTGCTATAGGACCACCAGTTTCTGACTCGGAGGTAACATTTGTTTTACATTGCCATACCTGTACTTCCATAAAAGTTTTTTTTATTATATCAGTTTAGTTCTTGTTTAGGGACAAAAATGATTGGGAAAAAATCTGCAAAGGATTTTTTATAAACAGGGAACAACAAAATTTTAATTTGTATGAACAGAAACATAAATTTAACTAAATCAATAAAAAGGGTTTAAAAGGGTGTTTTAAAATCCCCAAAAATTAAGGATAAAAAATTCGGTTTTAATCGCCAATTTTTAAAAACTGAAAATCAATGTATCGCAAAATGCTTTGCAATGAATAAAATACAGCTTAGATTTTTATATTGGAACTTTTAAATCTAAATAAACATTCGTAAAAAAATTCCCTTTCAAAAATCCAAAGGTTTTTTTGGAATGGTTCCCAATACTAAGTTTATTAGGGAATAAATAGAATTGATAGAATGAGAAAAACATCATTTGGGTTATATGTATTTGGGAAAAACTGGGGTTTTCCCTGACGAGGAGTGGGAAACCATGGAACCCCGGGGATGAAAAAAGGGCAAGGGATAAACACGAAATAAAGAGGGGGCCATTTTGAAAAATGCATGGGGCCAGTCTTTTGAAAATTATTGTTAGATATAAAAAAATACAATTTTTTAATTTTCTAACAAAAAGAAAGACCCCTCCCGCAAGGAAAAACCTCTCTGGACATATTTGCTAACACACACAAAAAGAAAACCTAGAAAGGTTGTTTTGAGGTTTGGTTTGATCACAAAGATGTTTTCGCTAATGTAAGGAATTTTATTTTTTTCAAGGTGGGCTCTCCTGCCTCTGTGGGGCAAAAGTGCCCTTTGGAAATTTTCCTCCCCGTCGTAATCCCGGTAATAAACCAAATAGAAACCCAAAAAACAGTGTGAAATTAAATAAAAAACATAACTATGGAAAAGTGGGTTTCAAGGGTTTTTTTGGAGAAACAATGTTTTACAAAATTAAAATTAAATATAGAAATGGCACCCGTGGTTTTTCCCATAGTTTTTTTAACCCGGAAAACTGTGCAGGGCGCGTTTTTTTTGGGTTTTTCTTTTTGGGTTTTTTATCGTATAATTTAAAAACTTCCGGTTTTTAAAATCGGTGAAAACCCGACAATTTCCGTAAATGATGTACATTGCCCGATCTCACCGTGAAATCGTGAAACTGGTCACTTTTCTTTCTTGTAATTAAACCCAATTTTTGGGTTGTTTGTTATGTATGATTCTTATGTGAAGAAAATACCCATTGGTTTTTAAAAATTTTTTTAACTTTGCGCATGTTTTTTTTCCTTTTCCCGCCACTCTTTACATTTCTCTCTTACGAGTAGACATAGTAAAAATTTAAAACTTTTAAATATAGATATACCATTACTTTACCCTATTTTCAATTTATGATTGAAATAGTTTTTAATTACGACGCTGTGACCATTTTAAATTTGGGAAATAGTCATTAAAAACATCGAACCTACGCCCATAAGTTTGTTTCTTTCTACAAGAAATATTTGAACCTGTGACAAATGTGTTCTGTTTATGATTGGGCGGGATAACATAGTTAAGAACATTCACTTGCCTGTGACAAGTGCTTTGTGAGATAAAAATTTGCAGCTATACATGTTGGCATTAAAAAAAAGCCAGTTTCCAAGTTTTCTTACATTGGTAATATATAAAACTATGCATTTGCCTACTGTGAATGTATGACACAGTGTTCAATGTGTTTTTTAAGTTTAGGTGATTTCAGATAGCCATTAGGGGGCTACTTTCTACTGCCCTTTAATGTTGTTTTTTTTTAATTGCAGAACTGTTCAAGATGAATGCAGAGATATCTATAATTTCAACGTATCATTGAAAATTTTCCCTAAAATTTTGAATTTAAAGGGATTGTAAAAACTTTTAGAAATTTTTTTTTTTTGTATGGGAAATTTTAAAAATTTACCTTTTTCCAAATTTTTTATTGAAACCCAAAATTTTTTATTTTTATCCCCAAATTTCAATTTTTTTTTGTAATGTGCAATAAAAACGAAAAATGATTAAAAACCTAAAGGGTGTTGTTTTTGGGCTGTAACAAAAACCCTGTAAAAATTTAAATTGTTTTTTGCATCAAATTTTTGTGAAATGACGACGGTCTATGCTGCTATTTTAAACCCGATGTTAATAGATTTTTTATAAATGATATTTTCAGTCGTAGTAAAATTCCCAAAATGCACTTTATTTTAAACCCATAATTTTTACCATTTCTCTTTAGTTAAATTAAAAATGAATGGTAAAAATACTTCCCGTCTGTATCTTGTTTTATAAAAATTGTCATGATGCGTTCGAAAGGGGTCAAACCCAAAGGGTTGCCCCAAATTACCCCCCAAGGGCGTAAAAACCCAAAAAAGGACGGGTATTCTGATTCGAAAACCCCCAAAACCCGTCCCGTATTATAACAGCGAAATTATGTCATCCAAGCATGCCCTTGTATAGACGCAACTCATCGGGCACCCTCTATGCCAGATGAATTTTTTGGCATGGGGAATTTAAAGAAAACAGTTTTATTTTGCAAAAAAAATAGGTTTTTTTGATTTTTGCATATTTTGGGGAATCTGCTGTTTGACCAGGTTTTATTGTTTTTTGGGATTATTTCTCTATATTGATATGCCTTTAAAAAAAAGTGTTAATATGTTTTTGCAGGATAAGTCTTTTTGGGTTTAGGATAAAAAATGATAAAAAGTTTTTAATAAAGTTTTAAATGTAAAAAAAAAATTTTTTTTATTGCATGAAACTTCCTTTTGTGCAGTGTAAAAAATATTTTATCGAAGACATTTCATTCAATTTTTTGGTTTTGAATTTTCAATCAAAATTACAAAAAACGTGTGCAGACATTGTTATTTTATATTTTTTTTATTAAAGTACAGGTGTTAATTTAAAAAATAAATTTAAAATGTATATGTTTAGGTTAAAAAATCATTAAAAAAAACCCCTTGGGGAAACTAGAAAAATTGTTATTTTTTTTGTCAGATAAAGCAGAATTTAATGTATTTTCCCAAATTAAAAAAATAAACCCGGGGAAACTTTCCGAGGAAAAAAATTTGGAAAGACTTTTTTGTCATGGTTTTTTTAAAAATTTTTTTTATTACATAACATAAATTTAACTGGGTGATGTCCCCCCTTTCCCCCTGGTTTAAAAAAAAAGGTTTAGATTATCAGAGATCTCTCCGTGTAAAGCAATAATCACAAGGGAATAAAAAGGGTGGTAATTTAAGTCTGGCAAGAAATTATCAAATCTAAAAAAAAATGTTTTAAGGGGTAAAATGTGGAATAGTTAAAATACGACTTTAAAACCCCAAAGCATGTTTTACCTTAGGTTTGAATTTTTTAATGTGAATAGCTGGATTACCGAATGTTGGTGGTTCTACTCTGCCCTTTATGCCCGATATGATAATTCAAGAAAGCCCCAAAACCCAAAGTCATCCCCCACTAGAAAATTGGGAAAATTACCATACGACTTCTGTGCCCCCCCCCCCACACAAAACACAAACTGTAACCAGGAAAATTGGATAAAAAAAATTTTTGCCCCTTTAAAAGTAATAAATTTTTTTTTTTTTTGTAAAGCAAAAAATTGTGCTCTTTCCCGAATTTTTTACCTTGAAACAACAAACTGACATAAAATTGGTATAAAAAATTATGGGATCTAGAAAAAAATAAACCCCCCCAAAATAAAAAAGGACGGGTTTTAACTTGTAAACTCTAAGGGTCTTGTACGTAAGTAGTTCTATAGAACATATTTTTTTGAAATTTTTGTTTTTGGGAAAATTTTTAAAACAGCAAAGCCTCTAGGGTTTTATGCTAAATTTTTAAAAGTATTTTAAAATGGTATTGGGGGAAAAGAAACAATAATGTTTAGATTAAAAACCCATATAGATTATTTAAAGGGCAAAATAAAGCAAAAATTTAACCCCTTAAAGTGTAAGTAACAAGTAGGAAAAGTTTAAAAAAATGGGAAAAACTGTCAGAAATCAGCCCTACATGGAAAGTTCACTTCTTAAAATCTCATTTTTCCACCTCAAGTTAGATTTTGTTGAAATATTTTGACTCATCTGGAGGTGTGTAGCTTTATCGAATAGAATCCAGATATTAAATGTAAGTTAAACTTGTACATGCAAATTTTTTTATTTTCAATTGTATAAAATTTAAAGGGACTCCACTGAGGATTTTTAAAAATGAAGGGGGCTGGGAAAAATTTTTTTTTTTAAAAATAATTTCCAACTTTTTAAAAAATTTAACCCCAATTTAAAAAAGGGTCTTTTTGTCAAACTTTTTGGCCAAAATGTTTAAGAAAAAAACCCCAAAAAACATTTTTTTTAAAATTTTAAATGCATTTATCATGAAAATCAAAAGATTTTTAAAAAAGATAATAAAAAGGTTCATAATTTAAAATCAACATGTTTACCATCTACAGCCAAAAATTTTGTCAAGACCCCCTCTGAAAAAAGATAACTTTACAAATTTTAAAGGGCCCTTTTGATAACCTTTTTTTTTAAAAAAATGAAAAAATAAAAACCAAATAAAGAAACCCCTTAATTTAAAAAAATCCCTTAAAATTTTTCTATCCTTGCGTGACCTTTGTTCAAAATTTTTTGTAGGAGGAATTTTATTTGCAGAGACAAAAAATTATACAGTATTTCCCGCACTTTTCTGATGCCCTTTAAAGTACGTCTACCCGTAAAAATTTTTTAATCATTTCCCTAGATTTTTTTTGTCAAAAAATTTTAAAAAATTTTCGTCAAAAAATTTAAAAATTCATAACACTAAAAAATTATTTTAAAAAGCATGTTCACAATTTTTCTTATATCAGGGGGTTCTTTTAGACCCGGGCTGAAACCCCAAAGTTTCTGGGGTTTGGGTTTTTTTTTACTAACTTGAAAACAATCTTAAAAAATATATATATTTAAAATGTAAGTTTGTTTTCCCTCTAAAATCACAAAAACAGTAAACAAACCCCAAAAAAGTTTATACTGGGATATATATAATTAAAATCATTTTCCCAGCTTTTCTAGATATTCTATTGGGTTTTCTGGGCAAAAACCCTGGCTGGAAAA
>NW_026866190.1:0-30259 GCF_026571515.1 Ruditapes philippinarum | reverse complement strand
TCTTTTACAATGAAGGTTTTCCCTGTACGAAATTTTCTGCACGGAAATGGGGCGGAATTCAAAGGCAGATTCCGCCCAGAAATTTAAATTCTCCCCCGAATATACAAGTGTTAAACCATTTGCTTTTGGCACGGATTCCGGCCGGATTCCAGGCGGAAATGGAACGGATTCTGGGCAGAATTGGGACGAAATATGCAAATGAGTTGGGGCGGAATTTTGAAGCGGAATCTTGGGGCGGAATTTTGAAGCGGAATCTTGGGGCGGAACCTTGGGGCGGAATTTCGGAGCGGAATTGTCAAACAAGATTCTGGGCGGAATTCTGTGACAGAATTCAGGGGGCGGAGTTTTATCATGATCACATATTTTGGGATAAAATTATCAATAAAGTATCACATTAAATTTTCTTTCACAAAAAATTTAATAAAAAAAAATATCATATCCTTTAGTCCAAATACAGAATAGAATACCCTACATTCACTATAACACAAACAGTTTTTTTTTCTAGTTGCTGGTATTGGAATCTTAGAATCCAACACTTTGTTGTTTTTTTTGCAATTATTTTGCTGGAAGTGTTTCAATCATAAATTTGTTTCAAATGTTTTCTTATTATTTAAAATTACTATTTCTTTAATCCATGTCTGTTTTAAGTCCACTGCCTGTGTTTCCTAGAACTTCTTGTGGTTGTGCTCACCTTTAATAATAAAATTCATAATTAATTAAACAAATATTTTGTAATGAATTGAGCCATGTCATGACAAAACCAACATAATGGGTTTGCGACCAGCATGGATCCAGACCAGCCTGCGCATCAGTGCGGTCTCATCAGGATCCATGCTGTTCGCTTACAATCCCTATTACAAGTAGAGAAACTGATAGCGAACAGCATGGATCCTGATCAGACTGCGCTGAGGCGCAGGCTGGTCTGGATCCATGCTGGTTGCAAACTTATTATGTTGGTTTTGTCATGACATGGCTCAATTATGTTTTATTGGCATAATTATATGCAGTTATATTTTATATTTTTTAATAATATTAAATTTTATGTTTCAACAGTATTAAATATTTACTATGCTTATAAAGCATATTCAAAAATAGTAAAGCAACACAGAATCAGCTATTGAAGTGTACAAGACTAGTGTTTAAGAATGCTCTGTATAAAGAATTAACTGACTGCTTTATGTGTGACACTATTTAATACTGGTTATGTATTTTTCAAGGAAAGATGTTGAATAGTTAAGTATAGAGATTTAAAAATATACCTTTTCAGGATTAATACTGCACATCATTATTAAACACCTGGCATCTCACAGTCAGCACTAAAAAAGTCCCTGAGCAGCCTGCAAATTATGAGTGTAAAATGTAATTTTAGATTGTTCCATAGGAAAGACAACACAAACATGTAAAATAATAAATGATTATGATGATCCTGTTCAACTGTACAAAACTACTGATTGTACCATTTAGTCCTATTTAATCAAATTCATTTAATTTGTTTAATTTCCAGGAAATGCAAAAGATATACTTACATGCTATTTATACAATATAGATTTACACAACCATTATATATCAACAAAAAAATCATTGAATAATTTTAACTTGCAAATTATACATGTATTAAAGATTTTAAAACAATTATCAGAAAAAAAACAACAAATGTATGAAGTTGAAAATACTAAAACAACAATGACCTCTTGTTACAAATTTTAGTTGGCTACTTAGTATTGATACTGTCGTCATATAAAATTAATTTAACTAAAAGTTAATAATTACCTGATTATGTTATACATCTCCTTGTCCCATGTTATCATACCAATTACTTTAACACTTTGAGATCTTAAACAAAACTTTACTCCAAAATTGTTAAAATATCAAGTACATCCTCCACTCTTTTTGCTGACCCAGATATCTTAGAATTCAAAATTCACAACAGTTTACTGTATAATGGACCGGGCCATCATTATGTAAAACAGGGTTAATTTACTCATCATCTTAACTTTCATTCATTGAATGTAAAAGAAATATCAAATAACAAATAGATATATATAAATTTTAAAAAACAATTACAAATTTTTGTACAAAAAAAATGCAATATGTCCTAGACAAATTCTACATATGCAATTTATAATGTTATCTCTCCCCAAAATAATTACATGGAACAGCCTGATCTGTTGGAATGACCAGTCATGCGTAGATGATGGGAAACTGCTGGTCAGTAGAGTTTTATCAGAGCTCTGATCTGTGTAGTGTAAAATCTGGGTGAATATAATCTCAGTGAGAATATACATTGTAGTATTTATTTGCCTACAGTAAATAAAAGCAATTATTGGGCATATTGGTTGATCAATTTTATATAGATTAAAAGGGCATTATATATGAGATTATTTCATGCACTGTTTTGTTTTGTTTATATTTTTTATAACAAAATCATGAATTCTTAGAATTTAAAATGGCAAGCACACTTATAATCTTGTCCCTATGTGACTGCCCTATATTCTATAGTATATTCAAATTTAAAAAGCATTCTTATTTTAATGTTGCTTTTAGATGATGTCCTAAAATCATATTTAAAATTCATAATACAGTAAATGTATTATAATACAAGCTGTATGAAAAATCTTTATATTATAAACTTAAGCATTTTGGAGGTGAATGTTTTCAAATTCTACACTAAGATCATTACAGTTGTTTTTCAGTACAAAAAATATAAATTAGTCTGACAATATATTATTAATGCCACATTTTTTATCTAAAAAGAAGGCCTATTTAAATGTCTAAAAAAATAATATATTAATTCTAAAAATACACCTGTAATTATTGGTTCAGCAAAAAAAATAAGTACAGTAGGTAAAATTTCAATGTCTGCAAGTGCAAAAACAGGAGTACAATTATGATTTGGACATCTTATATGTGAAATTCTGTTCAAGAAAAATGTTTAAGTATAGAATTCGGCCCGTAGTGAAGACTATTCCTACCAAAAAAAATTTCAAAGTTGAAAATTCTGTCCAAGATGAAATGTTTAAGTATAAATTCTGCTCAAAATAAAATTCCAGCCGGAATTTTTCTAGTTTTCCGCCCAGAAAAGTGAACAAAATATTTTTCTTGTGAGACAGAATGGCACGGATTTTGCGTTTCCGTCCCTGGTCCGCCCAGAAATCACTGATTCCGTGCCAATTCCGCCCAGAATCCGTGCCAAAATTTCGTACAGGTAATCTTAGATATTTGTCAAGACACATACTCTAGTGGAAATGAATAATGTTTGTTAAATTATAGCTTTTGGATTAAAAGGTCATTGATTTTTGATAAACACATAAAACTTTAAAAATCATTTGAATTCACAAGGGCCTAAAACTTAGATGTTTTGCATGAAACATTATTTCGTGTTCCTCCAACTACGTAGTAATGGTATATAAGAAAAAAAATTTTCTTTTTCTTACACTCAACCCAAAATAGTTGTTTTGATGTGTTTTTTTTGTTTGTTTGTTGTTTTTTTAACTTCATTTTTTTATATGGGCACCAAGACTGGACGAGCACCTGTGGACTACATTAGAATAAAACATTGTTGTGCAAAATTTCCCCATTAATAAAATACATGTATGCGTTAATCTTGTGTCTTATTTCTCGTTTCAGCGGCCTTTAAAGATCAAAATCTTTGTGATGCAGAATTAGGATTTGTGTAGTTATAGATTATTTCGAGCAACAAAAATACCATGTTCCTTTGTTGACAAGGTAAGTCTTAAATTATCTTTATGATTGACAGATCAATTAAATCAAATAAAGATAGTAAAATAAAATATCGAAGACAGCTTCCATGCAAAAGACAATTGCTTTATTCAACCAATTCAATTTATAAATGAACGATTTTTAGGGAAATTATTGAAAAAATATTTCATTTTACGCCAAGTTTTGTAAACCGAGTTTCAATACCATCAGAGTTTAATACATCTTAAGCATAGTTTGGTACTAGTTATCTTAGTAATGGTCTGTGATTCTACTTGGATATCAGCTTAGGCCAAATAGTTAAATTCACTTAGCTGACAACAGGCCGTGGTTCTAATTATGCACAAATGGCTTACAGCAGGCCCGAGGTTTATACTGTGATGTCATCGCATGCCTATATTTTACTCACTTACTTTACTCACTCTTAAACGGATATCAGCTTATGTCAAATTGTTAAATTTATATGACTGGAAAAGAAAGTGGTTCCACATAGATGTCAGCTCTTGCCTAGATGATTTAATTCAGTTGGCTTACATAAGTTTTTGGTTCTACTTGGATACCAGCTTATGCTTAAAAAATTAATTCAGCTGGCTTGGGGAAGGTGTTATTTTCAATTCAGTTCCTTTAGGAATGCCAGAGGTTCCCCTCTGAAATTGTCAGATCATGCCTATATTATTCCATTATGATTACTTACTCTACTCTGATATCAGCTCGTGGCTTAATAATTCAATTAAGTTTGCTTACAGATGGTCCGTAGTTCTACTTGTATTCAAGCTGATAATTGCTTAAATAATTTATTTCAGCTGAGGGCGGAAGATGTACTATTCAATTCAATTTGCTTACAGAAGGTCTGTGGTTCTACTCACATGTCAGGTCGTGGAGATATAATGATCCATATAAAGGGCAATTTGAATATATTCTATCCAAATTTCTATCACTTAATGGTAACTATTTTTTACAAATGAAGAAGACTTATAGGCAATTGGGCGAGATGTATTATATAGAGGATATTGAATGAGTGTAAGTTCAATACTGAATTTATTGCACGAGTTGAATAAAATTATATTATGCGAGCCTCTTGCAGGCATAATATTATGTAATTCAACGAGTGCAATTAATTCAGTAATGAACTTACTCGAATTTAATATTCTATTTATCACATACCCAAAATAAAGACCGTTTAAAGTGAAATAAGAGTCATCCTTCATTGACGCGCCTATAGTATAACGCTAACATTTAGCGCATCTTTACACTATGTTTGTATAACGCTAATGATGTCACGTCAAAGTTTATGCACGATCGTGCAATACCCTATGTTATATAATTTGATTAACAAAAATAATATTCACACATGCCACTATAATATCAAAAAACATAGTTTACATAAAATTAATTAAAAAATAGATTAGTTACTTACGCGTATGGAATTTTATGATTTGCATTAACTTAGGTTCACCTTAAATGTGTATGAATCATAAAACACATACAAATATATTATTATACTTAATAAATCCTGTAATCTACACTGTTACACTTTTTTATATTTTGAATTTTCTCATTTATTCTTTATACTTTTTTTTCAGATAATCAGCTCGAGTAAATCTACAGTGACAATGATGATTATGCTTCTATTAGAGTCCAATATGAATACTAGAGTCCAATATGAAAACTTTACACCTGGTTCCTGGCAATACAGAAACATATCCAAAAGTATATTGTTTTAAAAACAGTGCATCACCAATACCTTGTACAATGTTCTAGTACCTTGCTGAAACAAAGACAGACCAGCAAAACTTTTGCATCGTTTATACTTAAACTTGTTTCCTTCAAGAAGAATTTACATTTGTAAAGAAAGTTTTTACCTAGGCCGCTGTGAAATATTTAAAAATATCTTCTCAAGTTCTGAAAACTTTGTTTGTGAACTACTCAGATACATTTAGAAAACACAAAATGAAACTTGTAACAAAACGCTTATAATTAAAGTGGATTGGTCTACATATTGATAACACGACCACAATTAGACAATAAGAAATGTGCATTTTGGATATGTTTTGGAAATGTTGATAGAGTTCTAAAATGATTTAGTATGGACTTAATATATAATTGTTCTAAAAACACTTTATTGTATCATAGTTTGGAGACCTTTCTGTTGAAAATGTGTCAGGGTTAAATCGTATACATATACATGCACAGTGCGTTAACTGGAGTGCGGGTATTAGTTACCCGCACTCCAGAGCATGCCCATTGATTGGCTCATTTTTGCTGGGGTTTACATATTGTGACGGCAGAGAAAGGGAAAGCGCCATAAATGTCATATTCAGATGTTCGTTCATTGGTTCATTTTTGCCGGGGTTTCATATTGTGACAACAGGGAACGTGCTTTTATGTTTGACTATGATACAAAAGAGGAAGAACACCAAAACACTCGGCAATCTGATTAATACTCGGGGGCTACGCCCCCTCGTACAAATCAGATAGCCTCGTGTTTCCGTGCTCTTTCTATAACTTATACACGTATGCTATGTATTAATATGTTGTATCGGATCATGTATCTAACACTTGCCAACAACACCCATATACAATTTTTTGTGGTTTGATTTAATATATGATTCTAAATACTTACTATAAAATAATTATTTATGGTATTTATATCTCTTATTGTAGACCAATACACTTTAAAAAAGTATGATTTAAATTGTTTTTATTTTAATAAGATTAAAGGGACTCCACTGAGGCTTTTTTGACATGATGGGACTGAAAATATTTTTTTCCAGATAAATGTACCATTTGATGTATGGTGTAGACCACAAATCTTTGTGCAAACTTTCAGATCATTCACGCACTTCGTTTTTCCATAATAATTACTCAAATTGTAAAAAAAATGACCCAAAATGAAAAGCGCTTTAACGCTTTTCACTCAAATTAGGCTAAGAAAAGCATAAAACTACAATTTTCGATTTATTTTAAAAGTATAGTTCTTTACTATCTTTGCATATATTTCTGTTTAAAGCACCCCAGTTCATTTATGTAAGAAATTCTAATGTTTTTAGGCTTTTAAACCTCTGTGGAGTCCCTTTAAATTATGTTCCGCTATTTTAGAGTGAAATAGTTAAGCATATCACTACACAATGACTAGCTTTTGAAAAAAAATCACTATATTGTTTGAACCATTAAGTAATTTTGATGAGTCTAAGTTTGTTGATTTACTACTTTTTACGTTACAAAAAGGAAAAGGAAATTTGAAAGTTGCAATATAACTACAGTAAAAAGAGCAATAGAGTATATGTTGCATTTTGCTATTGGTTATATCTTAATTAAGACAGGGTCTTTCAAATAGAATGGTCTGGAGTCGGACGAATTTTACTAAAAGATGTCTCAGTTGTGTCACATGATTAGGTTACCTACTAACTGTGATCTGGCATAGTACATCAAAATTCAAATAATTAGATAAAAAATAATCGATCAAAAAATATTAAAAAAACTAATCTTGGCTACGTTACATTATCAGTTTTGTCTTTGAAAAGAAACAATTTATTATACATGAATTTGAAATCAAATTAGGAAATCTACAAACTATGATCGGGCATAGTGAATCAATATTCGAAATTATAATTATAAGATTAATTGATAAAAGTTGATTGAAAACTAATTTTGGTTACATTACTGTATCAGATTTTTCTTTAATAAGTAACAATTCTATAGATTTGCAATGGAATTTGGATTTTTTCATACCCGGTGTCAAGTTAAACATCTACTGCATTTTTTGAAAATAGGTCCAAGTTTCATAAACTTTTGTTTAATTATGCATTGTTCAATGCCAAAATAGAAATTGATTTTACGAAGAAAAAATGTAATTTAATCGTATCATGTAAAGATGATTTTATAATATTTCACGATGTTATTTACAAATATTTGATGTTAAATTTGATGCATTTTCAAGAATGGCATCGTTTGTTGGCAAATATGTCGTTCAACAAATAATGGCTTTATGACCTTATTACCTGAAATATTTATCTTTAAGTCACATGTTTAAAGATTTATAAAGAACATCATATTGTCAGAATTTTCATTTTGCTCCTATATTTAGGTTTTCCTCCTTTTGTTGAACACTTACATAATTTGCGTATAGAAAACTATACCGAGTTATACCAAGACATGTTATATTGTGGCGAGAATGATTTACATAGCGCATTTCCAGACCATTCTATTTTAAGATAAAAATATATCATTGGTTATGATGACTCAACATGACCAAGATAAAATGGCTGTAATTTAATATATAACCGATGCTTTCGGGTTATATAGCTAACAGTTTTTATAAATGACCGTATTAACTTTCAGAAGTCTTTAAGGAATTTACACTGCATTTTTTGAAAATAGGTCCAAGTTTCATAAACTTTTGTTTAATTATGCATTGTTCAATGCCAAAATAGAAATTGATTTTACGAAGAAAAAATGTAATTTAATCGTATCATGTAAAGATGATTTTATAATATTTCACGATGTTATTTACAAATATTTGATGTTAAATTTGATGCATTTTCAAGAATGGCATCGTTTGTTGGCAAATATGTGTTTCAACAGATAATGGCTTTCTGACCTTTTTACCTGAAATATTTATCTTTAAGTCACATGTTTAAAGATTTATAAAGAACATCATATTGTCAGAATTTTCATTTTGCTCCTATATTTAGGTTTTCCTCCTTTTGTTGAACACTTACATAATTTGCGTATAGAAAACTATACCGAGTTATACCAAGACATGTTATATTGTGGCGAGAATGATTTACATAGCGCATTTCCAGACCATTCTATTTTAAGATAAAAATATATCATTGGTTATGATGACTCAACATGACCAAGATAAAATGGCTGTAATTTAATATATAACCGATGCTTTCGGGTTATATAGCTAACAGTTTTTATAAATGACCGTATTAACTTTCAGAAGTCTTTAAGGAATTTACAAAATTAAACAAATGCCTCCTTGGTTTAATAAAGAGAGCTTAAAAAAGTATCCTTAAACTTTCAGCAGATGCGTGCTTAAGTGATGTAAAGGCAATATTAAAAATTAACACTGCCAGTATTGTTAGTTTTTAGCATTTACAATTGACTGTATATCTGTAACATTTCTCCATTATAAGTAAGAAAATATAAAAAAACTGTATAAGTCTGTTCAGATGTGTCAATAATAGGTTGATCTGTAAATTTGTACATAATATATTAATGTATTGCTAATCCATGTTCTAGTCGGATTTGATGTTGTTTTATTTTCCGCTCAAGTATATACAGATGTTTATAGTTATCTATAAGTTCTTAATACTTTTTTTTGTGTGTTTGAGGTACTGTGTATCTCATTGTCACACTACTAGTACTAAATTGTTTATATGCATGTACATAATTTATATTCAGTGATCAGAAAATGACATGTATATTACTTACCTATGTATATGTAATAAAGAAAATTACATACATTCAGGTAACACAATAAGGATACATCCAGAAGGATGGGATATTGTCATGCTACTATGACGTGAAATATGGTCATCATGGCCTCTTACTTTACATGCTTTAAGAGATGTTTTTTGTGTGTGTACATGTATATGTATATAGTTTCCTTAGTATGATTTTGGATAAGTTTTTTTTGTATTATGTGTACATATTTCAATATAGCGCCCATTCTCTAAAACCACAATAATATCAGTAATTATACTCTAATACAACAAAGTTGTAAAGATTGTAATTAATTACTTATACTTGGTTCATAAGGGTCATCATGGCCGTCTTGTTACTTTTATGATTTTTGTATACATGTATATAGTTTTCTTAGTGGAATTTTGTATAATTTACAAAGATAAGTATTTTTGTATTTTATGTATAGCGCCCGTTCTCTATAAAACAATCATTAATTTTACTCTCATACAACAAAGGTGTTTAAGAAGGTAATTATTCAAGAATCACCTTAGTTTTCTCTCATGCCTTTTCATATTAAGTTTTTTCCCTCCAAGGTTAATTTTTTAAAGTGTTGAAGTGAAGAACTTGAAAATTCATAGATAGATAAATCTCATTAAGAAAACTGCAGTGAACTATAAAAATCATACCCTCTTATAACACATTTTAGACATAAAAGCCCTTTAAAAATGCAATGCTTATTTTTTTGTTTTGAACCTTTGAGGTAAATTGTTGTATTGTGCACATTTTTAGAGCTATTGCCCATTAGGCTTTATAAATGTCCATATTTTATTTATTGCCGGATACAACTCATACACAATTTGCACGAAACGTTTTTGGTAGTTCTAAATATCTAATTGAGGTACAATGTATATGCGAATTGAAAATTTTGTTTTATTCACCTTTGTAACAGTTTATACTATATTTCGTGTAGAGCATACCTTTAAAGGCACATTATGCCTCGGAAATCTGTTTTTATTCAATTCATTAGAAATGTCAAACATGTGTTTAATAATGATTTTACAATGGATTTAGAACATGTTAAGATGATTAACAGTTGGGGAAAGTAGCGCTGAATGTGCAATTATATGTCCTAAAGTTAACAAAATGTAAATAAAAGTAGTAGTTTTCGTTTCATACAAAATTATAATTCACTACAATTAACCCGTGTGGAGGAAATAAAAGTATCTATCTATCTTCTGACAAAACGGCTTTCAAGGTCATTGCAACTTATTTGCAATAGAAGAGAGGCTGTTGTAAAACTATTTGAAGATTTATATTGTCATGTAATGAAGAAAATTTATAATGACTTTTTTTAAGTTGTAAATGTTGGTTAAAGACCCATTATACATCAGAAATGCTATCATTTTATTTCTTATTTTCAGCAATCTGATATTTACAACAAATTTGACCTTTTTACAAGTTTTAGAAAATGTTAGAATTACGATATTACTGATTTACTGTTTTACATATTATTAAGTAAAGGGCGATAAATATGAAAAAGTACATTTTGTTATATATATTATAATAATAATACTGTCAGTACTGATTACAAGTATGATATGTTTACAGAAATCTTATTTTTTATAAATTAATGTTCTATACATGTAGATTATATTATAGTTCATATATTTAATAAAAATAAAATTATGAAACAACATTGATGTTTTAGTTATCATATATACAAATACACATAAATCAATTTCGTTGAAAGGTAAACTTGGGGTATGTAAATGATGTAGCTGTACACAATTATCCTGGATGTTGTGTCCCATTGGGAAATACTCATGTAGCACCAGTACTGGTTTAGTCCAGGAATACATAGTACACACATGACTGATTCTCAATCTAAACAAGTTTGAGTGGTCGTATTGTACAGATGCAAAGCAATAATTAAGGTGGCTTTATTATGAAGGTACAATATTTGAACCAGAGTGACAAGGATAGAAACCTTTTGATTGATGTTAGGAGAAGAAGTAGGACGGAAACAATTATTGCTATATATGCATACTCCATAACTAATCAAGGTCCATATAACTAATCAAGGGCCATAACTTTGTATTGAAGGGTCTGATAGGAACAAGGCGACGATATGCACATCTCGTCTTGGTACTGATGGTTCCCATAGTTTCGTTGAATTCCTGCCAGTAGTTGAACAGAAATAGTGCGAAAACGATTATTGCTCTATATATATAATCAAGGGCCTTAACTCTGTATTGAAGCGCCTGACCTAAACAAGGCAACGATATGCCCATCTCCTTTTAGTGTTTATGTTTCCCATAAAGTTTCGTTGAATTCCAGCCAGTAGTTGCACAGAAGTAGTGCGAAAACGATTATGGCTCTATATGTATAATCAAGGGCTATAACTCTGTACTGAAGCGCCTGACATGATATGTCCATCTCCTCTTAGTGTTGATGTTTCTCATAAAGTTTCGTTGAATTCCTGCCAGTAGTTGAACAGAAATAGTGCGAAAACGATTATTGCTCTATATATATAATCAAGGGCCTTAACTCTGTATTGAAGCGCCTGACCTAAACAAGGCAACGATATGCCCATCTCCTTTTAGTGTTTATGTTTCCCATAAAGTTTCGTTGAATTCCAGCCAGTAGTTGCAGAGAACTAGTGCTGAAACGAAATTCGGACGGACAGATGGAAAGCACCTATATACAAGAACCAAACCTAGCAATCTGACCTAATAGTGAAAGTACCAAACAATTTTTACAAAAGATACAAAGTGTTTTTATCGTAATATCCTGGAAACAATATACTATCCCCTAGAAAGAAGAACGAGATATTTATATATTTGGAATGAGTTATCTCGTTACCAAAATATATCATGTTGTTTTTCCTCTATATAACCGTACCACACTGAAACAAAATGGCTAGTGTGAATTATGCACTCATGAGTTATTCCCCTTTTCAACATATATTTTCTGCTCAAGCATTTTTACTATATAATTAATATGAGCCGCATCACGACAAAACCAACATAATGGGTTTGCGACCAGCATGGATCCAGGCCAGCCTGCGCATCCGCACAGTCTGATCAGAATCCATACTGTTCGCTTACAAACCCTATCACGAGTAGAGAAACTGATAGCGAACAGCATGGATCCTGATCAGACTGCGCGGATGCGCAGGCTGGTCTGGATTCATGCTTGTCACAAAACCATTACGTTGGTTTTGTCGTGACGCGGCTCATATATGTTTAAAGCAGCACACCTCCAGATTCATGCTTATTTTCATGAAAATTTGAAAATGTATTTAACAGTATAATATTGTAAAGTAACCGAAAGAATGCAATTTACACATTATCAATGGCACTTACAACCAAATTGAATGTAAATTGCTATAAAGAGGTCAAAATATGCAATATTAGACCTTACTGCATTAGTAACGCTGCAGAAATATAGTTAAAAATACTGAAAAATCGGTCATTAATCGCTAATAACATGTAAATTATTACTAGAATTTTGAATCTTTATACCTTTCCTAAAATGTTAGTACATTTTTCTCAGGTTTAATTTTATCAAAATATTTTTGCTCATCTGGAGGCCTGCAGCTTTAATTTACAAAAAGTTCTAAACATAAAGAATATTTCTAATGATTACAAGATAATGCAATGATGTGGCTGACTTTGTAATATATCTCGGACAGGTTTAGAGTCCGTTAAAATCACTAAATGAATTAACAAAAACTGACTTAAATTTAATTGTTGCTTATTTCAGAGACATATTTATAATTGATTCAGGCTTATTTTTATACACGGTAATTAACAAGTTGTACATAAAGTGTAGACATGTCAATGATTAATTTCATTTATTCCCCAAAGTTTTGATACTAATGTCAGTAATCAGTTTTATGTAGCTCAATGTTGTCAAACATTCTTAACGGATAAAAGTTGTATTACATCACTTTAGAACTAAGATTATCATACATCCAAACTGCTGAAAGTTTTCACAAGACTTGAATGGAAGTAACTATAATAGGCCGATAACTTCAGAAAAGAAGTCATGCATTCTTATTTAATAAATTTGATGCATTAAAAGTATTTATTCAATTTATTTTAATATTAGCATATTTAAAATTTTGATATGGCCTAGTGACTAGTTATATCAGCTGACAACCACTAATCTTAAAATATAAACTGTAAATCTGCTAAGAAACAGAATAAATACAAATGATGAAACCTTTGGAAAGGTATTGTCTTAAATTCTTAAATGTTTGATTATCTAAACCTCGACAAGCAAGGTCAATTAAAGGCCTAGGTCATATCCGAATAACTGAAAACTGTCGGTTTTGTCTTGTGTGTTCTTTTGTCCAAGTATGAATAACATCTGTGAATAATTTATGTTACACGAGTTATCACAAATCAAACTTTTGCATAAAAGATGCATAAATAAATTGCTAATAACAACAAAAGACAGACCCATTGCAAAAGCTTACCTATCAAAACTACGTGCTCAAGTCAGCAAAAATAATCAAGCCTTGACATCGTTGTTAGCATTTATTTTTCTTTATTTTCTTAACAATTTAAAAGAAAACTAGAAATGTGTCCATAGGACAAGGGTGCCCCCACACTCCACTGATTTGTCAATCTTATGTCTCTAGGTCAATTTTTTTTCCACTTGTGCCCAAGTTGAAAACTAACTAGAAATGTGTCCATAGGACACGGATGCCCCCACACGCCACTGTTCTGTCAATCTAATGACTCTAGGTCAAATATTTTTTGGACTACATGTGCCACAAATTGAAAACTATAAATCAACAAAGGGCCATAATTCTGTTAAATTTGGTCGCAGCAAAAATTCCTTCTTTTACTACCATCTACACATTAAGGTTGTTCATCCCTGGAAGTTTAAGCAAAATCTGTCATCCGGTTTAAGAGAAGTTGCGTTCACAAATTTTTTAAAAAAAATATAGTGAAAAATCAACAAAGGGCCATAATTCTCTTAAATTAGGTCGCAGTGAAAATTCCTTCCTTTACAACCATCTACACATTAAGGTTGTTCATCCCTGTAAATTTAAGCAAAATCTGCCATCCGGTTTAAGAGGAGTTGCGTTCACAATATTTCTACATAGTATATAGTGAAAAAATCAACAAAGGGCCATAATTCTCTTAGATTGGTTGCAGCAAAAATTCCTTCCTTTACTACCATCTTCACATTAAGGTTGTTCATCCCTGTAAATTTAAGCAAATCTGCCATCCGGTTTAAGAGAAGTTGCGTTCACAAAATTTCTACATAGTATATAGTGAAAAAATCAACAAAGGGCCATAATTCTCTTAAATTTGGTCGCAGCAAAAATTCCTTCCTTTACTGCCATCTTCACATTAAGGTTGTTCATCCCTGTAAATTTAAGCAAAATCTGTCATCCGGTTTAAGAGGAGTTGCGTTCACAAAATTTCTACATAGTATATAGTGAAAAAATCAACAAAGGGCCATAATTCTGTTAAATTTGGACGCAGCAAAAATTCCTTCCTTTACTACCATCAACACATTAAGGTTCTTCATCCCTTGAAGTTTAAGCAAAATCTGCCATCCCGTTTAAGAGAAGTTGCGTTCACAAGATTTCGGGACGTACGGACAGACGGACACTCGGACGGACAAGTGCAACGCTATATGCTCCCACTCTATGGGGGCATAAAAATCTATTATTAAGCTAAGGGCAAATTCTACAAATACTGAATAAATCCGCAAGAAAACCATAAAGAGCATAAGTACACATGCAGACCAACATGTTGTAAACTAACTGTCAGGCCTACAGGTCAAATACTTTTTGAGTTACATGCAACACAAGTTGAATATTGTAAATTTTTTTGTAAGTCAAGGGCAATTACTCTAAAAATACTAAAAATATCCACACGATAATACACAGGTGCATAACATCACATGCTGAGCAACATTCTTGTAAGGTTTCATGACTCCAGGTCAAATACTTTTTAGTTACGTTCGACACAAGCTGTAAATTGGAATTTTTTACTAATTCAAGGGCAATAACTCTAAAAAGACTAAACATATCCACACAAAAATACCAAGGTGCACAACTACCCATGCTGATCAACATTCCTGTAAGGTTTCATGGCTCTAGGTCAAATACCTTTTGAGTCACATGCGACACACGTTGAAAATTGCAAATTTTTACTAAGTCAAGGGCAATAACTCTAAAAATGCACAAGAAAATACCCAGGTGCACAACTACATAGCTTAGCAACATTCTTGTAAGGTTTCATGACTCTAGGTCAATTACTTTTTGAGCTATGTGCGACACAAAAAGAGAACGGACAGATGGATGGACAAGGGTAAATCTAAACGCCCCCCCCCCCCCTATAGTGGGGTCAAAAATTCTTACAGTTTGCTTGTTTGTACATTTAGCACAAGTCTAGCTGCTGCATATAATAAATTATAATTTAGTTTCATTATCTTACACTATTACAACTACAAATATACAAGTATATGTATAAAACAATCATTCACAAGTACTGACTTCCCCCAGTACACACTATGTTCACATTTCAAGTTTTTATATAAAAAACAAAATGTTTAACCGTTGCTTGAATTTATTCAAGAAAATACATAGTATAAAAATAAAAAACATTTAACTTTTACGTCAGAAACTTCTTTAGAAATACCATATGAAATTAAACAAAATGTATAAGTCTGACTGATCTATGAAATACATTATGATAAGAACAAGTGCCAGGAACCTGTGAGATGGTTATTTTTCTGTATTCAACCTTCATTTAAATACCATAAAGTATTTTCAGAGTATTTAAAGTCTTTTGGAAGGAGATTATAGCAAGAAAAACAATATTACAGCCACATTTAATGTCCCAAAATGAATTTTACAGGAAACCAGATCCCATTTATTCTGGCATACACCTAAAAATGCAGTAAAGATACCACTGTTGACTTATATGACATTATATACATTTGTAACAATTAAAAGTGCTCAATTATGCATTATTATGTCAATTTGCACAATATAAAACTGTTAGATCTGGATAAATGTGCACATTCTGTGAAGTACAGTGTTTGCCAAAATTCTAAATTTTTATTACCTCCCTTGACTTGACAGTCTACTTACTCTACACAACTTGATAAATCCTAGCAGTCACTTCAAATTTTGACTAACAAATGTAGAAGGAATGTTTATGGGCACATTTGGGTCAATTCCAACACATTTTATAAATTTGAAAATTTCCTTAAGGGGGCAGGGGACCTAAAAATGAAAAATTTTGTATTTCAGTGTGACCAGAAACACAATTCCAAATATTTCAAAAACTGTTTCACAGGCAGATAACCAGTTGCACAGCATTATTCAATGATATATGACATACATTGAAGAAAATAATAGTTTGCATGCATTGCTCCTTCAAAAAATGACTGACAGCAATTTATATTTACCCCCACCCAGCCAAAATCACACCTAAAATATACCAATATAGGCAATCTTCATGAAGGTGCAGCATACTCCAGAATCCGCCCGATTCCTTTAAAAATATCAGTAACACGCAGTGCAAGCTATGGCATTTTCAGAAATGACAAATAAATGTCTGTCATACGTTTAGATTTTTCACAAAATTTATCTGAAATTTCTTACTTGTTTGGTGCCAACTGTCAAAGCTTGATTTTTAACTTTTTCACCTCCATTCGGAGAGTCAGAAATACATACAAAGCTACCAAAATGCTTAGTTTCGGGTAAAAACCCAAAAATATATCTCATTTCCTACACACAAACAAGAAAGAATTACAATGACAGAGAAATATCAGAAGTTATCAGTACCTTCAAAACACCATGTCTGAGTTATTAAAAAATTTGACCGGGGCCATCATTCGAATATGTCCCCTGCCCCCTTATGCGTATAAAAATATAAGACGAAGAGGTCACTCTAGACAAGAGGGCCATGATGGCCCTAGATCGCTCACCTGACCTATCAAACTAATCCGAACATTTACCTAGACAAGCATTCTGACGGGTGAGTCAAAAATGTGACCACTAGAGTGTTAACAAGGATTATCCATATTTGAGCAGTGTGACCTAGTTTTTACCCAGGTGACCCATATTCGAACTGTACCTAGAAATCATCAAAACAAATTTTCAGACCAATTTACAGGATACTTGGATCAAAACAGGCCCAGAGTGTTAACAAGTTTTTTCTTTTTTTTAGTTCGGTGATTTAGTTTTTCACCCGAGATGACCATGTTAAATCTTTCGAGCAATTACCTAGACAATCATCCTGATCAAGTTTGATGACACTTAAGGCAAAAATGTGACCGCTAGAGTGTTAACAAGGTTTTTCTATTTTTAGCTCCGGTGACCCTGTTTTTCATCCAAGATGACCCATGTTCGAACTCATTTGAGCTATCACCTAGACAAGCATCCTGACCAAGTATAATGATGATTGAGGCAAAAATGTGACAGCTAGAGTGTTAACAAGGTTTTTCAATTTTCAGCTCCTGTGACCTAGTTTTTCATCTGAGATGGCCCATGTTCAAACTCATCCAAGCTATCAAGTATATAAGCATCCTGACAAAGTTTGATTATATTGAGGCAAAAATGTGACCGCTGGAGTGTTAACGAACAAGTGTGGACGGACGACAGACATTCAATGACCCACAAAGCTTACCCTGAGCTAGCTCAGGTGAGCTTAATATATAAATTCCTTATATTTGAAATGCAAAAAGGTTAGGAATTACAAATTCTCTAGACAATAATGCCATGATTCTCTGTTCTTAATTCAAACCCAAGAATATAAAATTCATGTGCAAGCTCTTATACACTCAGATCACTCATTTAGCCGCAACTGCAGATGAATAAGCATTATGTATCAATCACATCAGAAACAAGAGCACCGCTAGGCGGAGCATTATATGCCCGAAAGTGTTTTTTTTTTTTTCGTAAGGATGAAGAATTTGTAAGACATGAGAATTAAATAAAGTATTACCTCGAGTTATGCTCCGGAAACTGTTTTCAGTTTTAAGGTAATAGTGACCTTGAACTTTGACCTTGTGACCCCAAAATCAATAGGGGTGTTTTACCAATATAGACAATAATCCCATGAAGTTTGAACACTGTGGTCCAAATGGAATTTAAGTTAGGGTATGGAAACTGTTTTCAGTTTTAAAGGAATAATGACCTTGACCTTTGACCTTGTGACCCAAAAATCAATAGGTGTCTTCTACCCAATATGGACAATCATCCTATGAAGTTTGAACACTATGGGCCAAATGGAACTTACGTTATGTTCTGGAAACTGTTTTCAGTTTTAAGGTAATAGTGACCTTGACCTTTGATCTTGTGACCACAAAATCAATAGGGGTCTTCTACCCAATATGGACAATCATACTATGAAGTTGGAACATTGTGGGCCAAATGGAACTTAAGTTATGCTCGGGGAAACTGTTTTCAGTTATAAGGTGATAGTGACCTTGACCTTTGACCTTATGACTCCTTAATCAATAGAGGTCTGCTACCCAATATGGACAATCATCCTATGAAGTTTGAACACTCTGGGTCAAATTGAACTAATGTTATGCTCCGGAAACTGTTTTCAGTTTTAAGGTAATAGTGACCTTGACCTTGTGACCCCAAAATCAATAGGGGTCTTCAACCCAATATGGATAATCATCCTATGAAGTTTGAATTGAATTTTGTTCATTGTCTCAACAGTATCTGTCAATTAATCATTAAATATTGTTTTAGTTAGTTGCATTTTCACTGCTAATTCATCGTCATCATAATTAGCCCACACAGGCTCTTCTTCCGGCAATTCTTGCACCAAAATTGAGTCAACAAGATCCTTCTTTTTACAAATACCCCCATTTAGTCTTTTCAACGATTTTTTGGCCCCATTTAAACCTAATATGTCAATAACTGCTACCTGAACCAGGGGTTTTAGCACATCTATGTTGGTCGAAGGGGAAGCACCTTTATAAAACTTGTTAGTTTTGGTTTGTGCCAAGCAACGGGAGAATCATATTCTTCCTCTTTATAAATGTTTCTAATAATTTTCCAGATAAGTCGAATATTAGTTTCTTGAACATACGTCTACTGTTACTTATCAAATCTGAGCAAATCTCTTCATGTGTATAAAATGCTTTTGAAGGGTGGAGATCGGTAAATGGCTCGCCATACTGTCTTTGTTCCTAGAATTCATCTACGGCACTGGAAACTATAGAGACTATTTCTTTCTCCTCAAGGGGCACAGCATAAAACACCTCCTCTGCAATTATCTTCATATCAGATCTTGAAATGTTTATTTGATCTAAAAGATTAAAAGCAATTAAAACATGGTCAAAGGAATGTAGGAAAAAAGAGCTGTCAATGAAAAGTGAATTATGCCTACAAAAGGAAGTTTTGACAATTGTGTTAAAAAATTAAAGTGGAAAATCAATTAACTATGCACAACTAGGCATGGTGACAAACAATCCTGCAAAGTTTCACTGAGATCCACCCAGCGGTTTTGGTGAGAAAAGCGAAGAAAAGCTTATTTTACTCAAAAATTGACCTTAAAGGGGCCGTAACTGTGCAAAACAAGAGCCGGTTGAGCCAAGTGATGCTTCCCAAATAGGCTTTGGATACAGGAAGCTATACCCCTTGTAGTGTCAAAGTTATTTCACAGACAAAGTTCAAAGAGTAAAAGCAACCAAAATGTTGTGGTAGACACATTGTCTCAATATGGTGATCATTTCTGTGAAATAGTTGTAAAATCCGACTACAAATAACAAAGTTATGGGCCAGACACGATTTTGCTGCAAGGTTATGCTGTGAACTTAACCTTCAAAGTAGCGACCCAAATGTTGTGCGCCACACATTGTCTCAATATGGTGATCATTTCTGTGAAATAATCTTAAAATCCAACTACAAATAACGAAGTTATGGACAGGACACGCTTTTGCTGCAAGGTCATGCTGTGACCTTGACCTTTAAAGTAGCGACCCATATGTTGCGCGCGACACGTCGTCTCAATATGGTGATCATCTCTGTGAAATAGTTTTAAAATCCGAATTCAAATAACAAAGTTATGGGCCGGACACGAATTCGGGACAATTACATACCTACGTCCGGACAGACGGACAACCCGAAGACTATATGAATAAAAATAAAAATCAAACGGAAAAATAAAGAGAGTATGCACAACTAGGCTTGGTAACAAACAATCTTGTGAAGTTTCACTGAAATCCCCTAAAACTTGACCTAATAAAATTTAAATAGTCGGCAATACCAGTTACTGTAATAAACATGTTCTACCATAGTCTGTTAGATTCTACTGTCCCAATTTTTTTATTTCTGCTCCACAAAAAAATGTGATTAAATGGTATGTTTAAATATATAAAATTTAATATAACAATTTGATTATATAATTATTGTGACAATATTTTCTTTTACAACCTGTATTAGTTGTTATGCTGTTAATAATAACACATTTAACATATTAAAAATGACCTATATAATATTGCTTTCAAAATCTGTAAGGTAGGTAATATCAGTATAGATTAAAGCCATGGAACATTTTAACGATAATGCCATAAAAAGAAAACACTACAATTTTTTCTTCTTCTCCCAATATTGTTCTAACTTTACTTGTAAAATAATGTATTTTTGAGGCATGTTATATTATGTACTGTTTATATACCTGTATGTTGTTTAAAAATGTTTAATATATTTGCTATGTATATGCTGATGTCTCATGGAAGATATGGAAACTGAATGTGTTAGCCTCATTAAATAAAGTTGTTACTTAATTACTATCACATTAAATCACAAGAAAGTAATGCAGCATCTTATGTCAAGTTAAGAATATCCTGATTGAGGTAAATAAAGAAATTGGTATGTTTTACTTCTATGCATGTAATATTATGATTTAGTCTAAGAATAATAGTTAGAACAATCAGTAAAATTATGTTCATATCATTACACAGTACAGTAACACAGCCATGCACACCAAACAAGAAAAAAATAATGACTTTTCATTTGATGATGCAGAACAATTAAAGTAAAAAGTAAAATCCATACAAGGTGGGGTCCTATTTTAGAAAAGACAAAAACTCTGTTGAACATGCTTTGGTTACACAAATTACATTATAAGTAAATTCTGACATTGAGGTTTACCAATCTACACGTATGCTTCAGCTGAGATTCGAACTCAGAACTCCTCTTGAAGTTTCTCATGTAAGAACAAACTAAGAGATGTTTTTCGAATTAAACTACAAAAGCTAATCAATTGGTAACCAGGATGATACAAATTAAAATGCCCGTAGTATTTGGAATGTTTCTGAAATGATCAATGAATTCTTTACTTTTTTCTTAAAAATCTTACATTCATAGTTATGATAACATCTATGTGGAGATCAAAAATGTTAATATAATTTTATCATACATAAGTACAGTAGAATCCCTACTTAAGACCACCCCGGAATTAAGACCATCCAGCTATTGAGACCATTTTTTAAAAGTACGGAATTTTCTGTTCTTTAATATGTCAATGGTTACATGATCCAGAATTAAGACCACCTCGCTTATTTACTTTTAAGACCACCAGATTCAGTCCCAATTCTTTGTTTTGTTCTTTATTTGACCCCACTATTGAGACCACTGATTTAAAGTCAACACCTACCTAGATTTTAAATTTGCTGTTATTATCAGCTTGAATGCTCTAAGGCATGACACCTAATTTCACAAGGTGTCAAAACACCTTATATCATTGGGATATTGTATGAAATAAGGTGAGAAAGTAAATTTTACAGTTGTTTAATCTTGCTTTAAGCACATTGATTATGCGAAGATCTATTTTTTTATTTGATGGATATACATCATATAATAATTAATATTGAAATTGATATTGAAATCAGACAAAACAGAATTTGATATAAAATTTTTTTCACCCCATCAGATGTTAATTTATAACATACTTCTAAGTTGTATTTGCAGGTATATATATTGTTTGTTCATACAAAATGACTTAAATAGACCATGGTCAAAAAGTGTGTAAGCATTGATAAGAATATTCACAATTAAGACCAACCCTCAATTAAGACCACTTTGGACCAGTCCCGAAGATGGTCTTAATTGAGGGTTTTTACTGTATTATCATTGGATTTTAGCCTTGTTTCCAAAGTCCAAAATAATAATAGTCCATATCAAATTTATACTGTAGTCTATTTAACCTAGTTTTAGTCCAAAAAGTCAATATCAGAAACATATTGTACTTGAACTAAAAATGTTAAAACATTGGTGGTTTAAAATAAGGATGCCATTACATATCATATTAAATACTGCATGTTTGTAACGTCGCTTTTCATTGGATAATCGAGACGTCTTTATATAGTTTTACATACACAGCTGCTGTCAATTCATGAAGATATCGCGCTTTAAACCTCTCAAAATGATGATTGCTGTATTATAAATTTGTAATAAATATTTTTTGACAGGTTATTTGGCCGTATATAATCGGTTGTTGGCAATATAACACCCGCCTACCAACTTCAGCATTACAATTACCAGTTTTCGTTAAAAACCTGGTTAAAAACATTATATACTTTTCTATTGTTTTAGTTATTTACAGGAACTATTTAATCAAAATGATAGAAGGAGATAACATGGATGGTCAAAGAATATTTTATAGGCACATTATAATTTATGCCTCAGAAATAAATTATAGAAAACAGAAAAAATCAGTTTTATAATTGAGCCGCGTCACGACAAAACCAACATAGTGCGTTTGCGACCAGCATGGATCCAGACCAGCCTGCACATTCGCACAGTCTGATCAGGATCCATTCTGTTCGCTATCAGTTTCTCTACTTGTTAAAATGTTTAAAAGCGAACAGTATGGATCCTGATCAGACCGCGCGGATGCGCAGGCTGGTCTGGATCCATGCTGGTCGCAAACCCATTATGTTGGTTTTGTCGTGACACGGCTCAATTATGTTTAAATCATTGTTTTATATCAGATGCTTGTTACCAGAAGAAAGTACCGCTTAAAATTAACATGTGAAATTATTTGTCATAATAGTTGTCAAAATGTAAACAAAGTAATAGTTTGACTCCCATACAAAATACTAAATCACTATAACTGTACCAATTAATGAAATAGCAACAGAAGAAAAAGATCATGGTTAAGGTAATTGACAATAAGTAACTTTTTTTTAAAACAATACAAACACACCAAAAATAAGAAGCTTTTGAGAAATAAAACTAAAAACATTTCTGGGCATAATTTCTGGGCCTTTAAGCAGAAAAAAGCAGAAAAGTTTAGCAAATGCTTTTGAACAATTAAAAGTCACAACAAATTTGTTTGTGATGTAATTAATCAGTCTGCAACACCTGTTTTTTCAAAATAAATGTATACTAAATCCTTTATTAGTCCTGGGAAAAGTCAGAATTATTTAGTACTTGTACAGAATTATGAAATCCCCAAACTCTCTTTTATACAAACAGGTGCTTTTTCAAATGCAAATGGTTATTTTATTAAATAGCTCGTCAAAAAATGTTAAAAATATGTCGTCAGATTTAAGTAATTATACATGTATAGAATAATGGTAATATTACCACTGTGCCTGTAAATACCATAATACAAAATATTTATGATCAGCAACTACAACAATGGTGTGCTAACTTATTACTTTTTCAAAATTAGAAAGTTATAATTTATTCAAATTTGAATTTACCCAAGAGAAATATTTTAGTTGTGTTAATAATTTTAAGCATTGTAGTTTAGGTGCTCTTCACTTAAATTAGTTATTGAAGAGGGTAGACATAGAAATATTGAAAGGAACAAAAATGTACAAAATGAAATATGAAATTTTATTTCATGCTTTCCAGTGTTTTATTGTAATATATCAGATGATTATATTCTGATAAACCACTAGTGAAGTTTATAAAATATAATTTTCACTGTAGCCGGACTATATCTGAATGCGGATGAAAAGAAAATCAAAACTGAATGGAATAACAGGCAAAAATAAATGCCGTCATGCGTAAATTTTGCTTCTTTCGGAAAAGAAAGTCGATGTCACCATACATTATGTTAAAAATGTAACAAAATGAGAGAAATTTAAAAGAACTATACTTCAAACTTGTTGATGTGACGTCATGATGTGATGATGTCACAAAGGAGAATGCGCGACGTTACGCGGCAAAATCAGTAAAAATTACTTAAAATCACTTAAAATGCATGAAATAAAAAGAAAATTTATTTGTTTTACATATAAGATTGAAATATATTTCATTCGTGAACACCAGCTATTATATTTTCACTCGTGGCTACGCCACTCGTGAAAATATTGCATCTGGTGTTCACTCAGTGAAATTATATTTCAATCTTACATGCAAAACAAACAAATATCCTCTATGAAACTGAGTTTATCTATAATAAAATATGTACAAACAAATGTGTAAATATAACCTTAGCAAAATTTGTTTAATTAGCCATGCAACTATGAATTTAATCTACGTTAAAGGAACTCCACTCAGGTCCAAAATCCTAGGAACATAAAAATTTGAATGTTGTTGATGGATCAGCTGGGGCACTTAAAACAGAAAGATATGCAAAAGATAATTAAGAAATACCCAAAAATAAATTCAAAATTGTATTTTTTGCTATTTTCAACCTGATAAAAGTAATAAAATGTTGAAACACTTCAATTTTTGGTCATTTTCATAAGAAGAAGAATTATTCTGGAAAAACGGAGTGAGCTAATAATCTGAATTTTTTCACACATATTACTGGTGGAGACCTATATCAAATGGAACATTAATCTCAAAAAATAATTTTTAGTATTGTCATGTCAAAAATATGTCAGTGGAGTCCCTTTAATACAATTGTTTGAATTATTTTACACTGAAACATATGTGTATGTATAATAATTTATAATACATCTTACTTTTCTGTACTTATTGTATTGTACAGCTAAAATGTAACTTGGCAATGAACATGTATATGTTTTTGCTAATAAAACATTTGACTTGACTTTGAAAAATTTAACAAATGGCATAGATATTTGTATTTCTTACAGCTTTATATTTTTATGACAGAAAATTTCCAAAGTTATTATTGTAGAAAATTTAATCAGGAGTAAGAGTACTACTTTGCCTGCTGTACTGCATGTAAAAATTGGGCAAATAGATATTGTGACAATTATTCTTGTCCAGTTATATTATAATTGGTTTGAGCATTTAAACAGAAGTACATATAAATGACCAGGCAACCACAATGACTCACAGCCTCAAACTTGTATACCAGCTGCATAACTAAGTTGTACAGAGGTATTTTTGTTTGTTTGTTTTGGGTTTTACATCACATCTACACATTATAGGTCATATCGAGACATTCCAGCTTTACTGGTGGAGGAAGACCTCAGGTGCCCTTCCGTGCATTATTTCAGGCACGAACGGGCACCTGAGTAGAACCACCGATGTTCTGTTAGCCAGCTGGATTTCTTCCTCACATGAAAGAATCCAAAGTCCCTGTCGGGATTCGAACCAAAAGCGGTGAGGAGAAGTGTCGATACAGTGGAATGGAATCAGAAATTATCTTGTAGAACTCATCAGAAAAAATTATAAACATATAATTATGTTCCCTCACAAAACTTTCTTCATATATGGTACAAACTTATAATTTTCTGCTACTCATTTCTATCAGTTGAGTTGTAATTTTGGCACACCTGCTACTGGAGTTTATCACTGGAGTTAGAACACTCTGATATTATTGATTCTGAATTCCTTGAACACCTGCTACTGGAGTTTATCACTGGAGTTGGAACACTATGATATAACTGATTCTGAATTCCTTGAACACCTGTTACTGGAGTTTATCACTGGAGTTGGAACACTATGATATAACTGATTCTGAATTCCTTGAACACCTGCTACTGGAGTTTATCACTGGAGTTGGAACACTATGATATAACTGATTCTGAATTCCTTGAACACCTGTTACTGGAGTTTATCACTGGAGTTGGAACACTATGATATAACTGATTCTGAATTCCTTGAACACCTGCTACTGGAGTTTATCACTGAACTTCTATTGATGAATTTCTCATTGTTGTAGATTTTTGGATCCCTACAGTTTTAAGTGTCATCAATTAGTCCACTAGAATGTCTCATTCCATTTTCATGTTGAGAAAAACAAATGTCAATTCACTGTCCTCCCAGAAGTTTGTGTCTCTCTGATAATAAAAGAAATATATATTAATATCACTTATTATTATCTATTTAGGAAATAGATATCATTTCGAGTGTATTGTTGTAAAATAATGCAGGCTTTCAGTTAAAATGTGCAGGAGTATAATCACAAAGACCGATATGCCTGAGCGATTAATTGGAAAGCATTTGAACGATAAACCATGCATTTTTATACTACAATGCAAGAAAAATTAATATCTATTTCCATTCATATATGCTTATTAAAAGAGAATTGATAAAAATATGTTGAACTACATTGAGCATAAAAGTAATTTCCCTGACGTCATTTGTTTTACTGATTTCATAACTGACATCATATGATGTGTAAGCATTTTTTATGCTGTGCATATATCGTGTAATAATTCACTTGATGATAAGCCCTCTCTGTTATGTATATTATTAATTACTAATATTGTGAAGCATGTAATAATAATACATATATCACAAAAACCAAAATATCTATTACTTTTTTGTACACATCTCAAATAAAATATTGTAATATACTTTGCCTCATTAATTTTAAATGAAAAATTAATATTTGTCAATTATTTTTTATTGGCAGATTTTACATTTTAATTTTGCATGTAATATGCATATAAAATGTTCCTGTGACAATAAATTGCAGTAAGATTATGTAAACAATGAAAGCACCCTGAAATAATTTAATTTGACAAACTTATATGATTTCATGTTTTTCTAAGTTCTAGTAATTTTATTCTACATGTATTAACTTTAAATTTCTATAGATACAAACATGGATAATGCAAAAGAAATGCAATGTTATATTTTTGCTTAAGAAACGTTTTCAGTATTAATCCTCAACATACTAGATATCTGTACTGAACTTGTCCATTTCTTAATATATATATTACCATTCATTATTGTACAGACTATAATATTACAGTGCAGACCATCTTGGTTAATACATGGTACAAGCAGACGTACGGTTAGTTAATACATTAGTCATTTTTTTATATTCATATGCTGATTAAATCAATGGTAGGATACTACGTCATCGCGCACCTGCTGAATGCTCCCACTTGGACCATTTTTTCGTCGATTCGAAGGTAAAATACAATTTTATTATAAGAAAACGTATGAGTATTAAAAAATCATGTAGCGCACCAAAGAATGGCTATAGTACTTGAGATAATTGTAAAAAAAGTTTATATATTTATTGCCTGGTTTAGGCCTGAAAACGGGATAAGTGTTTTTCTCTGAATGCTCCCACTCGGACTTTTCCCACAACCTTTAAGATATCAGGTTGAAAACCTTCTTAAAATCATTTTTAACGTACAGGAGCATAAACCGAGTCATTTTTACACATTTTTTAAGATTGGTTGTAAATATTTCTATTCAAAAATCAGTTTTTCTTATTTATTTTTATAAAAATGTAAAATGCTCCCACTCGGACTCGATTTCAGAAATGCTCCCACTCGGACTCAGAAAAATTGCTGGCTACATATTTAAACGAAACACATGGAAGATACTCTTAGTACTATGTACTTGACACAAAACGGTTATAGTCAACTATTTAAAGCATGAATATTTTATTTTTAAAATGTACTTTTGAAAATAATTTATCTTTTCTGTTTTTCTTTCAGATGAGAAAGAAAAAGTCAGTTTTAAATTTGTGTAGGAAGAAAAGCTTTAAAACAGAAAAATCTTATAGACGTTCACTTGGTTTAAATAAAGACAGCAACTGTAGAATACCAATAAAAACAATCAACAATATCATTCAAGAAAAGAAGAGTATCAACAAACGCCACTGAAATCACCAAGAATTAAATCATTTACACCATCAAAACCTCACGAAATAAAAAGTTCAGGAAATTAGATTTTGGTAAGTAATTTTAGTTTCGGTTTGGGAAAGATACAGTTATTGGTAATTTATGATCTCCCATATCATGCTGTTTAACCCGGCCAAAAGCAACCTCCCGAAAGCCTTATATCATTCTTATAAACATACGAATTTGCTGAAAGCTCAAAAATAAGCCCCAGCTTTATTGATTTATTGCACATACATGTTCTTTTAAAAGGTACTTCTGGTTTGTTCTCAGCATTTCCAAGTCATATACAAACAACGATGAAAATGTCATCAAATCTATAAACTACATTTAAGACATGTGCAATAAATGCAAATATTCCGATTATATTTCTTGACTATTGTTGAAATTGGCTAAATAAATATATTGTATTATATTATAAATAACACTACTGATGTCTTTCTTTCTTTAGGTCATCATCAATGTACTGAAGAAGATACGCCATTTGATCCGCAGATACCATCGGAAATGCTAATATTTAAAAAGCTGTAAGTATCCTTCAATTTCATGTTAATATCATTGTATTTTTATTATGTTTATACTTTATTAACAAACCTAATCATTTATTTAGCATTTTTCATCAAAAGTTCCTGTGACTCAATATTTTTATGGGTTTTATATCATAAATATGATGCTCAAATGAAGATTTATCAACATTGTAAGTTCCAAAAAGCATTATTGTAAAGATATCACTGTAATTACAGTTCATGTAAAAAAGGAGGTTAATTAGAAATTTATTTCGATGAAAGTCTAAACAAGAAATGATGCGTATATTTTAATGATTATTTATAATGCGTTTGAACATTTGCAGTACATAATTAACAAATGTTTTGATGTTTGGGAAATAGTTTTAGAAGAATTATTATATACATATATAATATTTTACTTAAGTGTTGTTACATCCTTAATTACAACATACAAGATCTTTCAAATACCTTATTATTAAAAAATGTCACAGTTTTTTACTTCTGCTGGAGAAAGCACACTGCGATATAAGTAGAACTGTTTGACTTTTTGCCAGTCAAAATAGATATTTATACCGTTTGTCGGCAATGTTAACACATGTTCCTGTAGCGTCATAACTTTATTAAGAATAAGTTGAAGATTTACGAACGTCAAAAATGATTGTCACTTAGAATAAATGAATGTAATTTCAACTGAATCAACCATTATTTTCAGCCGTAACCAATGTATAATACCTACAAAACATTCAAAAACATATAAATATACTTAACAGCATTACCTGACGCAAGCTTAACGGTTTGGAGAATGAGATGCATGGTAATATAAATGATTATGGTTATGAAACATGGATTATCTGATGAGTCTGTTTGAGCCCAACGTATGCAAAGGTACAAAGGGAAACTAATTATAAAAAATAATGTAGATTGCTTAATGGCTATTAAAATAAGTTTAAGTAATTGAAAAATTATAAAAGAATTTTTCGATCGACTTAAATTAAATTGCTTTTAAATTAGGAATTGTAAATATGTTATTTATGACTGTTAAATACAAATTGTGTGTTTGTTTTGTTCTCACATGATTCTTTTACAACATATATATGATATATTTATTTTACTTTTTTTCACAGGCGACATAGAAGAAATGATCAAGCTGATGCCTTCAGTCCTGGAATGCCTAGCATCTGTTGGTTTGGGTAATGTCTTCCTAGATTACTTCAGACAGCTGAATTCTGGAGTACAAAAGCCAGACAACATTGCTTTTCTATTGTGGACAGACGTTATTCAATGGTATAAACATGAAACAGCTTCATCAATGCGCTATAACAACGAAACAAAAACCTTTTGGAAGCTGGGTTGGAAGTTGTTTGGAGTCGGGTTCTTAAACTATATGTCTGGCTTTTAAGAACGAATCACAAATAATCGAAGGGCTTGCCACGAGGGGAAAGTGTGAACCAGAGAAATCCAACATCAACTTTATAGTGCCGGCAGTAAGAAATCTTTTCGAGCTTTCAGTCCTTATTATGATGAAATTATTCAAGGTGGAGGAAACCAGGATATTTTAAATATGTGATGGAATTTATGGCCCGTTCATCATGGAATAACAGTTTTTT